>NC_073313.1:142403488-142675988 GCF_027595985.1 Sorex araneus
TGGATCTATAACGATCCAATTTTATCTTCTCTCCAGTAAAATCTTCATCCAACCTGGACCACTTCCTGTTTCAGAAATGTGCCTAAATAGTTGTCATCTCTGTGTCATTTTCCTGCTGACCCAATTATCTAGAATGTTTGTACCTATTTCTCTCAACAGCCTACCTGACCAGGGCCTATTCAGCTATCATTTTATTAATCAATTAAAACAAGTTTAGTTTATTATTGATTGAGATTGTTTGGTTTATAATATTGTTATTAGTGGTTTACCATTCACAAACTTCCAACTTGTTTTTGTCTGGGGGTCACCCAGAGATATTCAGGGCTTACTCCTGGCTCTGCACTCAGGGATTATATACAGTGCCAGGGGTCAAACTCAGGTTAGCCATGTGTAAGACAAGCGCCCTACCCTCTGTAGTATCTCTCCAGTCTCTTAGCTAGTAAACTTTTCCTCCAACTAGAAGAATACTTCCCTTTCTTAATTACTTTTCATACCATTAATAAAGCCCAGATACCTTTATAGTTTGTTCTGTAGAAAACCATTCATGTATTGGGGCCGGAGCGATAGCACAGCGGGTAGGGCGTTTGCCTTGCACGCGGCCGACCCAGGTTCGATCCCCGGCATCCCAAATGGTCCCCCAAGCACCGCCACGAGTAATTCCTGAGTGCAGAGCCAGGAGTAACCCCTGAGCATCGCTGGGTGTGACCCAAAAAGAAAAAAAAAAAAAGAAAACCATTCATGTATTTTACGTCCCCCATTAGACAAGGTATTCTTGATTGACAGGAGTCATTTGCAGTATATCTATTTCTCAAGACGTTTAGTTCATAAAAGACATATAATATATAGCTATATAATGAATGAATGTGTCACATTTTTTGAGATATCAGTTGTTTGAATAAAAGATTTAATATTAATCTACAACAGGTTTCAAAGGCAACACAGTGGAAGAACAGATCCATGCAACTGAGTTTGGAGGTGTACTTTGGAAGGGAAGCCATTAGGGTCCTTGGGCAGGGGAGGTGGAAACACCAGTGATGGATGTAGTATTGAAATTATGTACATAGGAACCATCATTAAAAGTACTATAAATCACAGTACCTGAATCAATTAAAATAATCTAGAGCAGGTTTTCAGATAAGGTATTATCAGGTAGGCCTTTAAGAAATTATTAGTTACTTACTCGCTCTTTCAACTGGATCACTTCTTTGTCTTTTTGATGCTTCCACTGTCTAAACTTCTCACCATCTTCTTTCATCTGACGCATTAACCGTACCCGCTGGTTTTTCATCATCTAAAGAATAAACACCAGTACAAGTATTAGTCATCTGCACTTTATTTTAGGCTGATGTGCAGCTGGATAAACCAACCATTAAGAAGAGAGAAAACACACAGCTAAGCTGAGAAGGCCACCAACAGGTTTTCTGATTAGGCTTGCAATGTCTCTTGCTATGCTTGCCTGCCCCGGGCTTCCCAGGATAGACTATGCAAATGAGCACCCTGAAGAATAAAAAGGAACTATACTCTAAATCTGGCCCTAAGTCCATTATATATAAATGGAAATAATATTTCAAAGAAACATTTACTACGGTAAAAGGAAAATTCTTCACTACATCCATTTTATTCTAAAATGTTCAGTATACATAACTTGTAACCACCTATTTGCCAGGTATCAGGAGCTTCTATAAGTTCCAAACTTCAATCTTCCTCAAATGCCTTACAATTAATTACTTTATGAAATAATTTCACAGGATTATGGAAAGCAGTCAGCACACAAAATATTAAGGTGACTTTGCTATTTAGTTTCAGAGAACGTAAAAACTCTTGTTACCAAGATCGTTACCCCAACATTCTGAAAAAGGAACATATATGGAGACTTGCACGCTTGAAATGATGGATTCTGCCTACTATTTTGTCACCTGAAAACAACTATGTAGTATAATTCTAAATGTAACACCTAAGTTTTTAAGTTTTAATAAGGAGTATGCAAAGATGAGTTTATTACCGGAGAATCTCTCTCTGTATCTCTCCCATCCCCTCTCCCTTTCCCTCTCCCTCTCCACTCTCTGCTTTTTTGGGCCACACCTGGCGGTACTCAGAGCTTATTCCTGGTGAAGTTCAGGGGTGCCATGGATTGAACCTAGATTCGCAAAGTGTGCAAGGCAAACACCCTACCAGTTGCACTGTCATTCTAGTGCCTACCCGTATCTCTTCTTTAAAATATTTTTTTATTGAATCACTGTGAGATAGACCCTTACAAAGCTATTCATGATTAGGTTTCACTCAACACCCATCCCTACCCGTATCTCTTGATTCAATTTGGAGACAGTATGCTCTGTGGATTCCTTCAGTTTCAGGAGTTTGGACTGTTCATTCAATTTCTTCTTCAGATCAGCTATTTGCCCCTCTAGTTCTTGGAGACGTTTGCGGCGGCGCTCACTCAACCTAAAGACAAATGAGGGGGAAATGAATATTTACTAGCAGCAAAGCATAATTTTAAAAGACATAATAATAGACTCCTAAGTTCATAACCCTATTATATATAATGGCTACTCAATCATGTAGTCATTTAAGTAATGAATCCCACCCAAACAAGCAACACTGCCTCAACAATGGGAGCTTAATACAAAGACTAAGATGATTTTTTGGCATATTTAACAAAGCAATTGCCTCAATAAACCAATCCTTCAACACTCTATGTCAAAAGGATGGTTCCTTGATGGTTCTTCATTTCACACTAGCTGCAAAGGATAAATCTGATTCTTACAGTGAGATAGAATGTAACATTCAGCATAACTTAAGAATTTAAGTTTTAAACTCAATAGAGATATAAAAGAGTCACCAAGAAAAAGAAAATAGAAAAAAATCAATATAATAGAAGAATGAGGAATAGGGAGGATATTTTGATTATCTGTCTTGGTTTACTCCCAAATGAGTGACAGCTAGATGGAGTTTTCAGTTTCTAGCTTGGACATTAATCCTATTCAAGAAGCTATTTTATCATAAGTGCAGAGAAAAAGAATCTGTTGCTATTGGTTAGGTCTAATAATCTTTCAAAAGCCAGATCAAATGCTACCTTTCTCTAAAGCCTTCCTTGACCATATCATCCTGAACAGATATCTCCTGTATCAAAACTTCTGAACAGTAATATCTAAGAAATTTATTTGGCTACTTAAGGTAAGTTGTAATATGGACTTGAATTGTCATCACAAGAACTTTAAAATCCCTATAATGAAATTTTCTTTTATTTAGGTATATTATTCTCAACTAAATTTAAATCCTATGAGGATAGGAAATGAGTCTTTCACTGCTCTATTTCCTCTCAGGCTGCTCACACAGTAGAGACTTAAATAATATTTATTAAATTTATTCTTACTTGGCTTGGTTGGCATCCTTCTTTGCTGTCTGAAGTTCAAGAACCAATTCTTCCTTTTCCTTTTGTAGATTGATAACTTCCAATTCTAGATTTTTTATGTTATCCTGAAAATGGCATTGGCCAGAAATAAAGAAAGCATTAAAAAATACAGGAAGAAAACTGCTTCTAAATTCTGTATCTTAAGAACTATGCATTCAATCTTATTACCTCATTTGCATGCTAAAAGATTTGCGTTTGACTTGACAGAGTTTAAAATTATGCGGTGGGAAAAGTATGAACTTGGCACCCAAAAGCTTGAAGTTCAAGCCTTGAGTTCAATACTTACATTGTAAATACCTTAAAGAAAGATACTTTATGTACCTTTAACAAAAATTTTTGGGTCACACCCGGCAATGCACAGGGATTACTCCTGCCTGGCTCAGGCACTCAGGAATTATTACTGGCGGTGCTTAGGGGACCATATGGGATGCTGGGAATCAAACACAAGTTGGCCTGTGCAAGGCAAACGCCCTACCCACTGTGCTATCACTCCAGCCACACTTTATTTCTTTTAATATTAGTTTTATGCAAAAAGTGCTCACCTATAACCCAGCTGAGATTTCCATGCTATCACCCATTACAATTTTTGTTTGCAAAAGAGAAAAAATACCAAAACATCCTGCTTACAAGACTGGCTCTTTCTTTGTGTCTGACAACTTGGAATTTGTTAAGATTCTCAACAGTCCCCAACTGATTATAGTGAATTATTAAGTTTAAATTGCATAAATAATATAGTTTATCCTGTAAACTTTTGTTCTGGGAATCTAGAACTATACAGAGATAAAGAATGACTTCTGGGGGCCAGAGCGATAGTACAGTGGGGAGGGCATTTGTCTTGCACACTGCGGACCTGGGTTCGATCCCCGGCATCCCATATAGTCCCACAAGCACTGCTAGGAGTAACTCCCGAGTGCAAAGCCAGGAAGAACCCCTGAGCATCACAGGTGTGACTCAAAAAAGAAAAAAAAAAAGAATGACGCTTGGTGACTGGAGAGATTGTACAAGAGATAAGGCACTTATCAAACATGTAGCTGAAACTGGTTTTATCCCCATCACAACATATGGTTGTCCAGCACCATCAGAGGTCACTCCGAGCACCCCCGAGGGTATACCCACTCACCACTCATACACACACACACACACACACACACACACACACACACACACACACACACAAAGAGAATGAACTTGGGTAAAAATCCTGGACTCCTTCACTCAAAACGGCTTTCTGAGAAAAAACATATATGTTGTTATAACCCCTTACTAGAGAAGTACATATCTTGTGACTTCGCTTAACACAGTCTCTTAGAAACTTACACCTGGATTTCTTTGGAAGTTGCTCTGTGAACTTTTCCTCTTTGCTGAGTTTTCATTAGCACAGCAGGTAGGGCATTTGCCTTGCGCGCGATTGACCTGGGTTTGATTCCTCCGTCCGTCTCAGAGAGCCCAGCAAGCTACCAAGAGTATCCCTCCCGCCCACATGGCAGAGCCTGGCAAGCTTCCCGTGGCATATTCAATATGCCAAAACAGTAACAAGTTTCACAATGGAGACATTATTGGTGCCCGCTCGAGCAAATCGATGAACAACGGGACGACAGTGCTACAGTGCTAATTTTTCATTGCTATAAATTTTAGCTATAATTTTGACTGTTATATGTCCTGTGACTCTTTCTGGTATATGATCAAGCATGAGGTACTTGGGAGTGGTCTTAGAAACCCAAGAGTTTCCCTATCCTTGCAAAAACAACAATAGCACCTACCTACCTTAAAGTGTTTGTTGGGAGATAAAATAAGAAAAAAAAGTTTCAAGACATTTTATAAACTATAAAGAGCTGTACAAAGTTTTTACATTCAGAATTTCCAAACATATGTATTCATATGTATTCAATAGCAATTGCAGTTCTGCATGTATTTAGGAAATTTAGGAAACAATTTAGGAAACAAATTTTGCATGCACTTAGGAAACAAATTCTAGATACTGAAGTGTCGTAGTTTGCAAGATTGTGAAAATCCAGTGAACTGATTACTTCCTGTTCTCATAATTGAAAAAAAAATTGAAGGATACTGAATGAATGAGTAATCGGCAGCCGAAAAGATTATACGCAGGCTTTAGAACAGTATTGAAATGACATACAAAGAAATTAAGGCAGGTTAGATGGGACTTTATCAGACAAGCTTCCTTAATAGTGAAGAGCTGTTTATCAATTACTGAGCCATTTCCGTGTAACATAAAAAATCAACCCCATTGCTTTACAGTTTTCAGCATATAGTACAAAATAATGGTCCAAAATATTATGTATACATATACATAAAGAAGTATATGTAAAGATAATAGACATACGTAAAGATAATAGGCACCACAAATTGTTACTGGCTCTGCCAGTCCAGTCCAGCTCTTCAAATTCACTTTCTCGGCAACCCCAACCACAGCACTAATTGTTGTGGAACATGAACAATCTGGGTTTAAAGACTGGTTCTTTCTCTTGCTTGCCATGTAACCTGGGTTACATAGCAAGCCTCTTGCTGCTTATGTAACCTGGGGAAAGTTGCTTAATTTCTGTGAACCTGTGTTTTCTCATTCATGAATAGGAATATCAGCGTTTATCTCCTGAGAGTTGAGGGGGATTAAGTGAGCCAAAGTATACATAGTGTTTATGTAATATATGACTTGCCTATATATACAGTGAATTTCGAATGGCAGAGCCTGGCAAGCTACCTGTGTCGTATTCAATATGCCAAAACAGTAACAATAATGGACCTCATTTCCCTGATCCTGAATGTGACAGGGACGAATAGAGATGTTACTGGAGCCTGCTTGAGCAAATCGATGAATAACGGGACGACAGTGATACAGTGATATATAAAGAAGTAACACGTGAAAGTATTATTAAAAATAATCCAAGAAATATATATAAAAGTTTTATATTTTAGGGGCTGGAGCGATAGTACAGCGGGTAGGGTGTTTGCCTTGCACTCGGCCAACCCAGGTTCGAATCCCACCATCCCATATGGTCCCCTGAGCACCACCAGGAGTAATTCCTGAGTGCAGAGCCAGGAGTAACCCCTGTGCATTGCCGGGTGTGACCCAAAAAAGCAAAAAAAAAGTTTTATATTTTACACTACTTCCAAAAATTAGTCCCTGCTCCAGGTATACCACTGTTACCAATTTGGTTCAGATTTTCACACGACTTTCAAGAAATTTATATATTATATGACTGGTCACAGGCATAGTACAGACATTTACACAAGTATATAAATTCCTACAATATATTTATATATAATTAACATAATGTTGTGGGAAATACCAAAATACAGGTATGTAAGTAGAAATAATACACACGTTTTTGTGCATGCACTGGCAACAACTGGTTTTGCTCAGGGGCTCTCCTAAGCTTGGTGCTTGAGTGTCTCTCCCAGTTGTGCTAGGGATAGAAGCCTGGCCTCCTGTATGTAAAGCACGTTCTCCACCATATTATGGCTTTCTGTCTTCATAACTTGCCTTTTAAAATATTTCAGTATTGTTGAGTTAGTATGTATGGTTGATGATTTTGGTGTACAAAGTTATTGCATCGCCAGCACCAAAGGACCACTTTTACCACTACTATTCAATATAATCTTGGAAGTCCTTGCCTCAGCAATTAGGCAAGAAAAATAAAGGGATCCAAGTTGCAAAAGAAGTCAAACTATCTCAAACTATCACTATTTGCAGATGATATAAGATTATAGAGACTCTAACAATGCTACTAAAACCCCCCAATAAACCAGTAGAGCAAAGTAGCAGGATACAAAATCAATACACAAAAATGTTGTGTTTCTATATGTGAATAATAAACTAAAAGAGACAGAGATAAATCAACAAAGGATGTGAAAACGTATGTATGAAAACTTTAAGTCACAGAGGGTAGGGCACTTGCTTTGGTCAACCAAAGGTTGATCTCCTAAGGTCAACCAGGAGTGATTCCTGAGTGCAGAGCCAGAAGTAAGCCCTGAGCATTGTTGGGTGCGGCCCCAAATCCCTTACACCCACCCCCCCAAAAGAAAAGAAAACTTTAAGTCACTTATTTATGGAGTTAATCTATGACAAAGAAACTCGGTATATAATAAAAGCCACTCCAACAAATGCTGATGGGAAAACTGTATAAAGCACTTGCAAAAATAAACAAGCAAATAAATAAATAAACCTGAAATTTAATCCATATCTCACAACATACAGAAAAATTATTCAAAGTAAATCAAAGACCTAGAAATTAGACCAAAAGCCACAAAACACATTGAGGAAAACATAGGGAGAACTTTCCAGGATCTAGAACTCAAAGATGTTTTCAATAACTTTAAAAGAAGTTAAAAGCTACGGGTGCAAAAGAGATAGCACAGGAGTTAAAGCAAATATTTTGCTTGCACAAAGCTAACTTCAATTTGATCCCTAAAATCTTGAACACTGCTAGGTGTGATCCCTGAGCAGAGCGAGGACTAAGCCCTGAGCACCATTGGATGCAGACAGCCCCTCTTGGTCCTCAAAGTTTTTGCATGGCTAAAGAAACAAGCAAAACTATGCCCTGCTGATGGGGAGATGATATTTGCAACAATAAATTAGATAAAGAATGAATACCTAAAATTTATAAAGCTCTCACAAAGCTCAGCATCAAAAAGCATTAACTATCAAAAATGGGGAGAAATGATGAATAGATACTTCAATAAAAAGGACATACAGATAGCCAATAAGCATATGAAGAAGTGTTTATTCATCATAACTACTTTTAAGGAAACACAAATCAAAATGACAATGAGATATTATTTCATACTAGTACCAGTAAGGCATATAAACAATCTGCATTGGAGGGATGTGACGAAAATAAAGCCCTCATTCATGGTTGGCTGGGAATACCATCTGGTCTAGACTCAATAGAAAATATTAATATTTCTCAAAAATATAAGAATGGAGCTGTCATAATAGCCAACTTTGGGATATCTACCCCTAAGACATAAAAACATTAATTTGAAATGACATATATACATATATACTTCATTGTAGCACTTAGTATAATAGTCAGTATATGGAAACAAATAAAATGTTCAACAAACATGTATAGTTAAAGAAGTTGTGGTATTATAAGTGCACATGTAGGTATACATTTTATAGTTTATAATTTACACATATTAAAATACGCAGCTATAAGAAAAAAGATGTAGTTCACAGCAATTTGGAGGGTATCTTGCTGAGCTAAAAAAAAGCCAGAGGTAGAAGGACAAATAAAAAATGATCGACTCATTTGTGCGATACAGAGAGGCAAATCAAGGGTATGGACAATACCAATTGGTTATAAACCCTAGGCACAAGATTACAGACCTGAGAATATCGAATTGGGGGAATAACAGGCAAACTGAAAGTAACACAGAACATAGGTAACATAATTAACACATAAACATAGGTGGACTCATCTCTGGTGTTTTTTTTTTTTGAGTCACGGTGGGTAACCCACCCCTCATGAAAGCCCCAGCAGCCATGGCCACTACGCATGTCTGCCACCATATCTTCTCACACACCAGCCCTGCTCCACCAAATCCCGACTATATCTTTCTGGAGATACACACCAAGTAGCTAAACTTTATGGAATCACCATTCTCCACAGCTGAAAATCTTGGAGTGCTCATGGGAAGCAGGCGGGTCAAATACCTACCCACCCAAGACTCTGCCAGCAGCACGCCCACCCCATATAGCTACGCCCAAGGCACAACTCCATTTCTTCACAAATATTCTCTGCAGACACCAATCTCTGAATAATTTCAGGTACCAATGTCCAGACTGAAAACTCTGGTAATTTTTTGGAGTTGGGGTGGGTGACCTTCCCCCATACTTCTGGAAGCCCCCGCAACAATACCCACCTCCCACAACTGCCACCATGTCAACTCTTACGACCCAGATCATAAATCCTGAATTCTCCAGACTATGTGGCTACATATGTGGCCATATGACACCTCCTAAAGCAATAAACAGCTTAATAAATTCCTAGACAAAACCTTCCCAACCCTGTGATCAGATATAATAATGTTCACATAAATTGATTTTCTACATATACTGACTTTAATATTGCAACTCTGTTATCTAATCAACTTTAATTCTAGAATTATATCAGCAGTTATGGCCTTTTCTACATTAAAAATAGATGGAGGTCAAGCAAATGTTGGTGGTGGTAAAGTGAAGCAAAACTATGCACCAGAACCGTAACTGTCTGTCATCAACAAATAGTGGAGGGGTTAAAGAAGGTAAGACTAGAGGTGATAAGAGGAACAGAGATGGAGAGTTATGGAGGCTTTGGTGGAAGTGGTGCTCAGTAATTTGTACAAAATTATTCTAAACTTAGACACTATTTTAAGCATATTATCTAAACAACAGTTTTTTACAAATGCTTTCTTTGACTGTCTTCATATGATTTGTGTTTTTCCTTTTGTTGCTTAAATGTCTCACATTAATTGATATTAGTTTCAAGAATGCATCCCACATTATCTGATTTATTTGCATCCCTGGAATGGATCCCACTTGACCATCGTTTGTGATATTTTTAGGTAATGTTGAATTTGACTCTCTAAGATCTTGTTGAGAATCTCTGCATCTGTTTTACCAGGGATATTGGTGTGTAATAGCATTTTTAAAAATAATACCGTTTTAAAATAGTGTGTTTGAATGCTCTTTGCTCTTGGTATAAGAGTAATGTTGGTCTCATAAAAACTCTTAAAACAAATTACTGTTTTCTTAATTCTCTGGAATAATTTGAGAAGTATAGAAAATTGTTCCTATTTGAAGGTTTGATAGAACTCACCAGTGAATCCATCTGGATCTGGGCTTTCGCTATGGGGAAGATTTTTATTACTGTTTTAATTTTCTTACCAGTAATACATCTGTTCAGGTTTTCTACATCCTCAGTCTTGGATGGGGGTGTATGATGCTAAAAATTCATCCATTTTCCTGGATTCTCCAGTATAATGGCACTATGTTGCTCAAAGCAATCTCTGAACACTCTTTTGTAATTTCGACTATCAGCTGTACCTTCTCCCTTTTTATTTCTGATCTGATTTATCTGAGTTTTTTTCTCATTGTTTCTGTGCAAGTCTAGCTAGAGATCTGCCAATCTTGCTTATTCTTTCAAGAAAATGCTCCTGGACCCAGCCCCAGCAGCTCACCTCCACAAGCCAACTGCCACCAAGCTCCAAGCTGCTTCCCACATGCTTGGGCCAAGCCTCACACACGAGTGAAGTCCCTCAGAACCAGGCAATATGGAACTTTGTGACCTTGGATTCTGGGCTCAACAGGACCCAGGAGTAGAGATCCTCTGCCCATTTCCTCCAGTCTCCGGTGACCCAGGGGTCACTTCCATAAGCCACCTCCTGCTGGTGCTAGATAATCTTGTCATCGACCACCCTGCAGATCACACGGCTGCTTCTCCCAGAAGGGAGCATAAAAATGAGGCCCCCATAGCCATGCCACTGGACTTTGCACCAAGCTGTTTTCACTCAGGGAGCCCAAGAGGGGGGGCGGGTAAGAGCCCTCCCTGACCCAAGGGACCCAGCTCCGGCAGCCGACCTCCACAACACAACTACTGCCACGCTCCAGGCCGCTTACCACACGCTCAGGCGGAGCCTAACATATGAGTGAACATATTCGTGGGCATGCGGCCACAAAGGCAGCCAGGCAACACATCATAAGACACTCCCTACACATTCTCCATAATTACCACACCATATTTGATGGGGTTCAGACAGTAGGTAACAAATCATAGAGGGAAATATATATATGCATATATACATATTTTCAGATATATATACCTAAGCTCACATCACCCAAACATTAACAACACATTAGTGATATCCTAGAGAATGTTCCTGCCAAAATAGAACAATCTTCTCACTATTTCCTATATGAACTCTCTTTTTGTAAGCATGGTCAGCAGTTCTTCATAACAGACAATACAAAATATATTCTTTTGGTTGTATTTTGGGACAGGGATTGGGGCTTGGGATGGAAACATCCTGAATTTGGTGGTGGGAAGGTGTAATGGTGGTGGGATTAGTGTTTGAATAGTAAATGTAATGAAATATTATGAACTAACTTATAAGAAAATTTAAAAAGATTAAGAAGAAAAAAGAAAAAAGAAGAAAATGCTCCTAGTTTTAGTCATTTTGAATTTTTTTCTTTATTAATATATCACCGATTTCTGCTCAGTTTTAAAAAGTTTTTTCCTTCATTTTACTTACTTTAGAATTCATTTGTTGTTGTTTTTTTTCTCTAGAATTTTGAGATCTGTGGTTATGTTATTTAAATACTATGTTTATCCCTGATGTAAGACTGTGTTGCTATGAATTTTCCTTAGTACTGCGTTTGCTGTGTACATAGATTCTGATAGCTTATATCTTCATTCTCTTTTGTTGCTAGGAATTATTTCCAATATGACTCAATGATTGTCCAGTAGTATTTTGTTTAGTTTCTAAATGTTTGAACTTGCGCCAATTTTTCTTTTATGGAAAATTCTATCTTCATAGTATTGTGGCATGAAGAGACTACATATGATTTCTATTTGCATGATTTCACAGTCAACTTTCTTTTTAAATAAATTTATTTAGTCCCAAAGATGAATTTATGTAATTTCAAACAGATATGCCCATTCTTTATTTTTTTCCCAAATGAAATACTTTTTCTTTTTGAGGCACACACCAGCAGAGCTCATGGACTACAGCTCAGTTTTCCAGACCATGCAAAGCCAGGAATGAGTCTTGGACTCCCTGCATGCAAAGTACACATTCCAGTCCTTTGAGCTATCTCCTTCACCCAGAATAATAAAATATTCTTTTGATACTTTCTATGTCCATTTGTGTGTTAGGGCATAGAATAGAATTATAGGATCAGAGCATTGCCTCTATTCAATTTTAATAGATACTGTCAAATTGACCTCCAAAATGACCATTACAATTCTTATTCTCAAAAACTACATATTTCTCAACTTGTTTCCCTGGATTCTTGTCATCATTTGATATATAATTAACCATACTTCAAAGTTTTGACCAATTAGGTAGATGGAAAATGGTATCACTCTTTTATGCCATACTCAGTTAATAATTTTCTCACTTACTACATAAGGGAAATTATTCAAATATTTGAATC
Source organism: Sorex araneus (assembly GCF_027595985.1). Classification (NCBI taxonomy): domain Eukaryota; kingdom Metazoa; phylum Chordata; class Mammalia; order Eulipotyphla; family Soricidae; genus Sorex; species Sorex araneus. The sequence goes on from NC_073313.1 coordinate 142,416,055, forward strand.
TTGGTCTATCATAACTCATTAATCAGAACCTATACATCCTCAATTTTTTCCACAGCAATTCATCAGGGTTAAAAAAGTATTTAAGACAAAAACTGACTTTATTCCCTAGAGAAATGAGTGATTTATATGTGATTAGAAAGTATTGTTTTGATTAGGAATTTTTTCTTTTGCTTTGTTTTGGTTTCTTGGTTACAGCCAGCAGTGCTCACGGATCACTCCTTGCGGGAAATGAAGGAACGATATAGGGTGTCAGGGATCAAAACTTGGTTGAATGTATGCAAGGCAAGTGTCTCATTCACTATCCTATATCTCTGGCCCCAGAATTTATTCTTAAGAATGGTGGAAGAGGGATATTGATAGTTGGTTGATAGGCATGGCATTCATATCAATGAAGAGGTGCAAAATTGTAGTCCTAGAGCATAATCTTGTAAACCAGAATAACTCAACAAAGAAAAAATATCAAAATAAAATTAAGGCATACATACACAATAAATAACTTATTCTTAACTTTAAGTTTAGGAGTTGAAGTACATTTGATTCTGGGGCTGTAAAGACAGTACAACAGGTAGGTTGCTTGCCTTGCAAGTGCCCAACCCAAGTTCAATCCCTAGCACCCCATATTGTCCTCTAAGGAAACCAGGAGGAAGATCTGAGCACAGAGCAAGGAGGTAGCCCTGAGCATTGCAAGATGTGTTCAAAACCCTAAACCAATAACAAAAAGCATATTTGATTCTAAGAGCAAAAAGGACAAGGCAGAGAAACTGTAGTAAGTATGCTCAATGGAGTACTACTCCACAAGATGAAATCTTGCATTTGGTAAAATCTGTATGAAACTAGAGGGTGTCACGTGTAATGAAATAAGTTGGAGAGGGTGTCAAATGCTGAATCATCTGACTCAGCTGTGGTATATAAAGAAGCAAATCAAAGGAATGGACAGAATCCAGTGAAAACAAACCCTTGGACTTTGACAATAGAAACAAAGTTACCAAATTCGTAGGGAGCAGGGTGGTTTGGGGTAGTGGACTAGAAGTTACTTTAGGGCAGTGGTTAAGGTACTTTGATGGTGGTGAAAGTGCAGTAAATTTGTACACTGTCTGTAGCACTGCTGTCCCTGTTCATCGAGTTGCTTGAGCAGGCACCAGTAATGTCTCCATTGAGAGACTTGTTGCTACTGTTTTTGGCATATCGACTAGGCCACGGGGAGCTTGCAGGCTCTTCCGTGTGGGTGGAATACTCTCGGTAGCTTGCCGGGCTCTCCGAGAGGGAAGTACGAATCAAACCCGCATCAGTCGCATGCAAGGCAAACTCCCTACCCGCTGTGCTATTGCTTCAGCCCAAATTTATACACAAAAATCATAAATATTAATATTATGTAACCATGTTACTTCAATAATAAACTTTCTAAAAAGTCATGTTACAGTGCCAGAATGACAGTACAGTGTTTGCCTTGCATGCAACTGACCTGGGTCCAATCCAGGCATCGAATATGGTCTCCCAAGCACCACTAGGAATGAGGATAAGACAGAGAAATAGGGTAGGGACATTATTAAGGAAATAATGAGGTCAGAGAGGTCAGGGCGTTTGCCTTACACGTGACCAACCTGGGTTTGATCCTTGGCATCCCATGGTCCCATGACCATCCCATGGTCCCAGGAGTAATTTCTGAGTGCAGAGCAAGGAGTAACCCCTGCCTGAGCATTGCTGGGTGTGACCCAAAAGGTCAAAAACAAAAAAGAAATAATAAAAACTTCCCCAAGAAAAGAATACAAACTTCTAGGGGTCAGAATAATTGTACAGAAAATAGGGCTCTTGCCTTGCACACTTATGACCTGGGTTCAATCTTCACCAAATCATATGGTCTCCAATTCTCACTAAGAGTGATTGCTGAGCACAGAGTCAGGAGTAATCCCTGATTGTTGCTGAGTGTGGTCACCCACCCCACAAAAAAAAACCCAAAACACAAACTTCTATATTAAGTTTAATAAACCAAGGGCTAAATAGAGTCTAAGAGATAAAAGCCCATACAAAGGCATATAATGTGGAATTAAATGATGCTTAAAAACAAACAAAAAATAATGAAAGTTTTTTTGTATTTATCTGATCCATATTTTCTCAGTGGGAGAAAATATGGATCAGATAAATAGAATAAGAAATTATAATGGACATCTCAACAGCAGTACTAGGAATTGAACACAATGGAGCAAAGCCCCAAAATTTTAGGGAAAATTCTATCAATTAGAATTTAACCCACAGTCGAATCTTAAACCCAGTCAAAGTAACAAGTATAATAATAATCATGAGGAGGAGGAGGAAGAGAACAATAACAACAAGCTGAATAGTTCTTCGAGCTCATGTTCTACCCTTAACATGCATCTTGCTTGCTTGTCACTTTTCCACTCTTTGCTGACTTTTTCCACTCTGGAGAAACCCACTCTCTCTTGAACGTGTACTTCTTCTCTTTTTCTCCCCTCATGTTTAAGTTAGTTTTGTTCAGTGCAGTGAAAATCATCTTGTTTCAACACACACAAAATAAACAACAAAACAAAAAATCTAGCTGTTTTCAGGCATTTTTCAGTTAAAAATATTCCCTTATATGTCAACTTGCCTGCACGCCTGGCTGTCTTCCCCGGGGCCCTTCGGAGGGGATGGGCTCCAGTTTCCCTCCCCGCCCCGAGCAGAGCTCCCGGTGGCCAAAGACCACCGGAACCTAGCCACAGCCATGCTCAAGACCCCTTTCCACACATTCGGACAAGCCTCACACAAGAAGGTACCAGAAGAGGAACCCAGGTGTGTGTAATCCTATCAACGGCCAACATCCAGAGACTTAAAAGCTAGCTCCCAGAAGTGATATCTTATAACCTACTTCTCCCTCTGGGAGAAACTAGCAAGTAGAGAGCAAAAACTCTCAGTAGAGAGTTTCCTGCCCACATGGGACAGACTGGCAAGCTTCCCATGGTGTATTCATATGCTAAATCCAGTAACAAGCTGGATCTCATTCCCCTGACCCTGAAAGAGCCTCCAATGCGGCATCGTTGGGAAGGCCAAGTGGAGAGAGGCTTCTAAAATCTCAGGGTTAGGACGAATGGAGAGGTTACTGAGCCCGCTCTAGAAATCGACAATCAATGAATGGGATTTCGTGATTTGTGATGTCAACTTTCTAAGAAAGACATTGGGGTTGTATCTACCAAATCAAAAGGATATACCTCCCCCCAAAAAGGATAAAACAACCAAAAAAAGGTATAATACAGAACCTGTTTCAATCTTATGAGAGTTTCATAAAGCAGATTCCCAGGATGGTGGTCCTGAGATGAAGCTTAGAGAAAGCAAACCAAGACAGAAGACTCTAGAGGGCTATCTTCTAAAAAGAAATAGATTGATAAATCACCTGGCATGCTTTATCATATTGAGAGGAATTTTAAAATTCTGTTTAGAAGTTTGGAGTGAAATAATTTTAAATTACTTACTTAAAATATTAAAGATATAAAAAAGATACTGAGCTAGGAATTTTTTAAAAACTATGCAAGAAAAGAATATAACATAATATAGCGTATTGCATATTGTATACTGTATAGCTCAGCTGGAAAAAACGATTTATCTGTTTTTCTGTTTCATTTTGGTCAGTCATGTGCCAGGAAATTGCCTTAACACCCCTGTACTATAACCATTTAAACATGAAATATTGAGTCAGGCAAAATTAATGATATAATCATTTTGAAAGACATAGGTGAGGCACTATGCATTGGTGGCTATATAAGAGAACTGCAGTTTATCTTCCATACCTTAGAAGTCAATTGATTATGTCTAAAAATTTTAATTTAGGGGCCGGAGCGATAGCACAGCAGGTAGGGCGTTTGCCTTGTACGTGGCCGACCCGGATTCGATCCCCGGCATCCCATATGGTCCCCCAAGCACTGCCAGGAGAAATTCCTGAGTGCAAAGCCAGGAGTAACCCTTGAGCATTGCTGGGTGTGACCAAAAAGCAAAAAAAAATAAATTTAATTTAATTTTATTATCAATTCTCACAAAGAAATTTGGAGATAATACCAAAATAAACAGCTTAAAAAGCTTAAGAAAAAGCCTAGGTACTAAAGGAAGAGGCATCAAGGTAAGAAAGTGCTTTGATTTTTCTGAGTACTATTTTTTTCTGAGTACTATCTTACTTTAAAAGAGTATTCACATACATTTGTTGGATATATATATATGTATATATATATGTACATATATAAATAAATGTACACAAACTGAAATTAAGTTTAAAAAGTTAAAATATTACTGATAACTTAGTTATTATTTTGGAAGAAACCTCTCCTTTTGTTATTTCCCCACTTTTGCTAAATTGAATCACTGTGAGATACAGTAAAACAGTTGTTCATGATTTAGTTTGTCATGTAATGTTCCAACGCCATCCCCAACACCCGCCCACTTCTGTCCCCTCCCCATCTCTCTTCTCACACACTCTCTCTCTTTCTTTCTCTCTCTCCTTTTCCCTGTTGCCCTATCACCCCTTCTCAGCTCTAGACTTGGGGAGAAAAGGTGAAAATGATTCAAGAGAAAGATAGTACTGGGATTAAGCACTTGCCCTGGAAGCCACCAACCCTGGTTCAATCTCCAGCACTACAAATGGTTCCCCAGGCATTGCCAGTTGCCATTCCTCAACACATAGCCATGAGTTAGCCCCAAGTCACCTGATGTGACCAATTTTGTTTAATGAAAAGACACTTTTCTTGTTTTACTTTAAAATTTTAGGGGAGCATGTGAAAGAAACACACAAGCACTATAGGGACTTCTCAATATAGCATATATAGAGGACTTTGGAGGTGTTAGGATAAAGCTAGATATGAAATCAATTCACCCTTCCTGCTATCAGTCCTGCTAAGAACATGCCTTTATCTCTAATTGTAAACACTGTCTATGAGGGAAAATGAGGTCTAGAGCAAGGGTAATGTTAACAGCCTGAAAGCCAAAGATTTGCCATTAAATAAATGTACATATAGCAAAGGCCACTTCGAACTACTACGGGAAAACAGTTTAGCCACTTGCACTACAAAGCTTTTCATAGTTTACTCTATAACCCAAATCATCATAAGGGAAGCCTCTTTCTTAGAACCCCGGCATAGTTATCAGAACAAAACTTCTCCGTAAGAAGGGACTCATTTATTTTAACAACAAATTATTTATCACATACATGATATAGCCAATAAGAAATTAAACAGAACAAAATTATAAGTTTCCTTTCCTGAATATATCCTCTTTTTTAAACCAACAGCATAATTCTAGTTGTACTAGGCATATTATGCTATCACAAATAATGCTATGCTTTTTTATTCTCAGTTCAATTAAATCAATATGGTAGACATGAACACATGGTACCCTAGTAAATATTTTACCTGGTACTGGAATTGAATAGGCTGTAGTTGGTTATCATTCTGAGTCATCTTCCTGGCTAGAGCCTCTTTCAGTGCGAGGGCTTTATTTAACTCAACCAGTTCCTTAGACATCTGAGCTTGACGCAGAGCATGCTGAGTAGTGAAAGTATCAGAAGATCTGCTGGTCTCTGGACTGTTATCCTCTTGCTGCAAAAGGTTAAGAAAATGATGTACAAGAGAAACAAGCAATTGGAATTCCTTAAGCGCTGTTTCATTAAGTCTCACATCAACACCTCTACTGCCAGTACGCTGGATTATTTAACAGTGGCTTTTCAACTAACATTTGCTTTAAACATCTAAAATAAATTAAGCTAGCACACTTTCCTGCTTTACAAGCACCTTACATCTTGCATATTTTAATTGACTCTCTGAGAGCAAACTGATTCCTGCTCTTTATTGATCTTGCCAACATTTTTCATTTTATCTCATTCTAAGGATACTTAGAGAAGAAAGGGCCCTGGAACTGGCATTTTTAGAATAGTGGTAAAAGAGTGGATGCTTCATTTATATCAAATTTATAGCCTCTCTTCTTTCAGAAAAATGAAAACTATTGACATATCCTTGTGTCAGAGGGAAATGCTGCATTAAGCAAAATATTTTTTTTTTTTGCTTTTTGGGTCACACCCAGCGTTGCACAGGGGTCACTCCTGGCTCCGCACTCAGGAATCACCCCTGGCGGTGCTCAGAATGGGATGCTGGGAATCAAACCCGGGTCGGCCGCGTGCAAGGCAAACACCCCACCCGCTGTGCTATCGCTCCAGCCCCCATTAAGCAAACCATTTTGACTTTGCTCTATAGTCCTCACCAACTTCTGTTATATATCCTTGCAACTTGAACACTCAACCTAACCAAGAAAAATATTTTGGTGAGAAAAAAACCCTCTTTCCATTTATTGTGTAATGTTTTTAGTCTTTGCCATAATTTCTTAATTTCCTAACCTCATTTTAACTTGGTAGACAGCATATTGAGAATACCAGCATCTAAGAAGAATTCAGTAAGCCAGAATATAAATATGGAATATCATCCTTAGAAGCCTTGCCACACACTAGCCAGTTATACTAATAGAGACAGAGAATACAACTAGAGACAGAGTTTATCCAAGATAAAGATTTTACAAAGCTGAGATCCACACTAAAGACTGTCTAGATTTTCAGGGCATTCTATGGAGAATGATAGAAATCAGGGGCTCTTGTCTTCAGCTGAGTGATAAATAAAAGAAAATGCCATAGTTGAAGTTCTGGGTTCTCCAACCGAACTAATTACTTACAGCTTCTGATTCCTCTGCTGTATCAATGGCTGCAGCCATACAAGCAGCAGTTTCTTCCTGAAATGACAAAGATATTTCAAATTAGGAAAATTCTCAAGTTCAGTGGTGATTTTTACATTGGTCACTTTCCCCCCAAGTGTAGAGAGATCAGTTTTTTTGGTTTTGGGGGTCAGAACTGGCAGTGCTCAGGGGTTACTGCTGGCTCTGTGCTCATAAATCATGCCTGGTGAAGATCAGAGGGCCATACATATGCTATGCTGGAGATAAAACCTGGGTTGCAAACATACTCTGTCTGACTCCATAGAGATCACCAAAAGTGCTAGAACTATTCTGTAATTATATATACCTCAAACACATATATGTTTCCATTTTCTAACCCTCAAGACTCTGTCATCTTTATTATAATTTTGCAGTCTATGCAAAAATAAGGTCATGTGGCAACTGACATATTTAAAGCAATTCTCCTGTTCTGTCAAGATACTGCTAGGCCAGAGTGAAACACTTAGCCATTTCATAAGCCAAAGTTTCTGAATTTTATTTTTTGGTTTGGAGGCCACACCTGGTGGTTCTTGAGGAACTGCTGTTGCTAGTGCTCAGGAGATCATGTGGTATTAAGGATTAAACATAAAGATTCTGCATGCAGAGCACTAGCTCCAGCCCTTTGAGTGATCTTCCTGCCACCACCCCCACTTAAGTACTAACAGGTCAAAGTTTAATCCACTTTATAGAGTCTACCCTTTATTTTTGATGTCAGGAATCAAACGCAGGGCTCACAGATGCAGGGGTTTTATTCTACAGTTGAGCCACATCCCTAACTCCTCAACCCTTTCTATTTATACTGTTATTACTGATTCTACCTCTGTAATATCCAAATATTTCTGAATATACCACCCTCAGGGACTGGAACGATAGCACACCAGGTAAGGCATTTGCCTTGCACACGGCAGCCCCCCAGACTCAAATCCTCTGTCTCTCTCGGAGAGTCTGGCAAGCTACTGAGAGTATCTCGCCTGGCAAGCTACCCGTGACATGTTTGATATGCCAAAAACAGTAACAACAAGTCTCACAATGGAGACGTTACTGGTGCCCACTTGAGCAAATAGGTGAACAATGGGTCGACAGTGCTACAGTGCTACCACCCTAAGAATAGACATAAAAAAGGCAACATAGCAGAAAAGTGAATAGAATGTGGGTTATTTTTTAAAATTTTACATTAAGTCAATTCTATTCTACTTTAGAATAGTTAAGAACCCATTCAAGAAGTAATAAATACCATAGATGAATACCCAAGAAAAAAATGTCCTCATGTGAAGTTAGACAAATATCCAGGTAGTGGTTACTTAAAAGGAAAGGGTAAGTACTTATTTCCTCCCAGAGAAGGGCAAATACTTTTTTTCAGTTTTGAGTCAACAACCACCTAGAAGGGAAACCTAAATCACTTATTAGCTTGTTTATATCCTATCACAAGAATAAGCTATTTTTCCTTACTGGAATTCAGGCTTTATTTGGCATTGTAACATAAATACTTCTAAGTGGTTCTGCAAAGCTCTGGGAAGAAAGGATTATTACCAGGAAGTCACATATTAAGGAGCTCAAAGGCGAAAAGCTACTGGCTCAATCACAAGACAAGAATTTAGGGTTTGCAACATGGAGTCTTTGTACAAGCCATACACAGTTTCTAAAACTTGAACTGAGACTTTAAGGCAGGGAGTAGAAGTCCTTAGTAAATGGTATTTCCCATATTTTGCTCCAAATTGTTGACCACTGACACTCAAAGACAACAAACTGAAATGAAGCTCAAGTGCTTTGCTTGTACATTCCTTCTCAGCACAGTTACATTACTGATGAGAATGCAAGAGCAGGACATACCAAATCAGAGAGATATACCAAGAGCAGGACATACCAAATCAGAGAGACATACCAGAACAGAGAGCACTTCAATATATTATAGACTACTGGTTATTTTTCTCTCCCCCCATACTTAAAATTTCAGTAAAGGAACTAGTTATAGGCAAATCCTAGATTAGAAGTACTAATCGTCTAATGCTAATTCATACTAGCTTTTAGAGGCTTTTTCTAGTACCTTCCAGAAAGTAGCACTGTAGCACTGTCATCCCATTGTTCATAGATTTGCTCGAGCAGGTACTAGTAACATCTCCATTTTGACACTTGTTGTAACTCTTTTTGGCATATCAAATATGCCACGGGTAGCTTGCCAGGCTCTGCTCTGCGGGCGGGACACTCTTCGTAGCTTGCCGGGCTCTCCGAGAGGGATGGAGAAATCGAACCCGGGTCTGCCGCATGCAAGGCAAATGCCCTACCTGCTATGCTATCGCTTCCAGAAGGTAAGGACCAAAACAGATGGGTCAAGAGTCAATGAGACAGCTTAAGTGTTAAAGTACATAACCTGCATGTGTGAGGCCCTGAGCTCAATACCTAGCACCATACGACCTCCTGAACACTGCTGGGTGTAGCTCTGCCAAGCCCTAACAGTAATGTACCTCAGGAACCAACATTATCAGGGGTGACCCTGGGCTCCTGATTTCTGCTACATTTTTATATAGACGGGTTAATTCTTAAAGAAGACATGTTACTGTTAGCTTCACATATAATTACATGTGAGCCCAATGAAATATCACAATACTAAGGTTTAGGTTTTAGTGATGTGTTACACATAAACATGGAAGAATTATTTTCCCTATGCTTAAAAGTAAATATAGAACAATATGGTTCTCTCAATCTTAAGAGCCCTCCGTCTTGTTCATTCTAAGGCTATAATAGAATACTTCTTACAAATCAAAGACACGATGTGTGGAAAGCCAAATTCAGGTAAATAAGGCATTAACTGGCAATAACCTATAAAATGAACTTGGCACTAAGAGGCTATAGGCAATAACACTAAAGGGCATATGAACTACTTATGTTACTGATCTTTTTTCTCTGCCTTCGAAGCAGAGCTCGGGGGATGCAGGGGTCATTCTTGGTAATACTTAGCTGAAGGGAGTTCGATGGTTCAACACTTAGCCTAGCCATCTGCTGATATCAGTTCCAACAATACTAGGAAACGCAGGGTTTCACCCAGTGGTGCTTAGGGGTCTTCAGGGTCATACCCTGCAGGTCATGCAGTTCAAGGAATAGAATTTGGGTCCTTGCAATGGTTGTACACTTGACCATTGAGATATCGCCCTAGTCACTATATAAACAATCTTTAAGGAGGGAGTAAAAGCAAAAATTTGACTCTCTGGGAACTAGATAGACAATGTGAAATTTCTAACAGGTAACTATAAGACAGAGGTTTGCTTTAATTATATTTTAGAGCAAGCTATGGCAGCGTTTAGTGCTTAAAACTCCAGGAGAAAGAGCTGGGAACAATGGTTGCCTTCATAAGTGAAAAGGAGGTGTTCACTTATCACTTAAAATTGTTTTAATCCAGAATGAAAGGCACAAGTCCTTACACTTGAAACATTTTCTTTCACTGTAATAAGTCTTAACAGAAGTTACAGGATACATTGTTGTTCATTTCCAAAAAATACACAGCTGGGAGTGTCTCCAAATAATAGAGAAAACGATTTTTCAAGAATACAGCAGGAGCTCTGGGAAAAGGTTTACTTTGCTTGAGTGTGATGGTGGATAGAAGCCAAGATCTTTAACAGCTTGTGACAATCTTTAGTACCCAACGGCTGCTTATGCCAAGGGATTTTTAGTGGGAGACAAAAGAGATTATACGAAAATTTTTTCGAGTCATTCACCATTAGCAACATCCTTTGTGGGCACACCAGATCTGGCACATTCTGTGGCCAGATCCTCACTGATCATTTCTAATTTCTTTATGTTGGTTCCATGAGTTTCCTTCTTCATCTTTTCCAGGTGACTCAAGGCCCCAGAAATGAGGTGGTGTCAAATCCTCTACAAACAGCCTGGTGGCCAAGAACAATGGTGCTTTGAATCACTCTTCACTGATATTAAAAGCTTTAGGGCTTCAGAGGGCTCTGCTCCCTAGATTATCTTACTTCTGTGGCATTTCACATCATGTCTCATACTTGTTTTTGATTCTTACATAGGACCCAGCTGTGTTCTGGCCCATTGGTGTTGGACTGGTAGTTCAGTGGTTAGGTCAGGAGGTGCAGTGCTCAGGAGTGAACAGGCCACATCCAGTCATGCTCAGAGAGACAAACAGTGCTAGGAATTAAAGTCAGGGCCTCACACATGCAAGGTATATCCTTGTACACTTTAACTATTTCTCTGGCCCTTAAATAAAATCACATTATCTGGCATGCACATTCTACTTCAGCCACATAAAAGATTTCACTATCTTTTAAATCTTCACACCCCTTTGCTTCTAAACACATACACCTTTTCTTCTATGCAGATTGCCCCTTTCTTTCTGTATCTGTGCCAAACTCTTAATTCATTTTTGTTGGATCCAATTTCTTCTATGTTGCTTTCCTGAAAATTCTCATTTTTCGTTTATTTTATTTTTGCTTTACTGAATTTTCTAGGCAGTTAATCAACTGGTTGTGTTCATATTGCTAATGGAAGAGAATTAAAACTGATAGCAGAGAGGGTATTGTTTCTTTTCATTTCATCCCTTCTTTTTCATCTCTCTTACACATGAACCCTGACTAACAGAAAAAGAACAAGGCTTGCAAAAACAACTTGTGAAAAGTAATTAGGCAGTTATCAATTGGGACTGCACCAACGTTATTGAGCAAGAGGTAGGAAAACTGGAAGAGTTTCCAACCAAAAGTTTCAAGGCAATTAACAAAAAATGCTACCCTAGCCTAACTTCAACCATATAACCCCTTCTTTTCTCCTCAGACTATAAAACTCAATCCTACTCTGATTCAGGCAGTTACCTAGAGTTCAGGTGCTCCCTGAGAAGACCAGCTAAATCTAACTTTGATCTGAGTCACTAAATTATTTTCTATTGTTATTAATAAAACATTCAGCACGATTATATAGGTAGTAAGTAGCAGAACTGGTTTCAAATCAGGGCCGGCCTAGATGTGGAACACAGGTTCTCAGTTATTAAAGTCTGTTGGTTAATGGACTGTATCTCTGAATTGCTCATCATAGTTCTGTCCATAGCTACTTATTCTAAAATACTGCTTTTTGGGGTTCATACACTCAATTTCTCAAAACTGGATATCCTAACCTCCCTCCCCCATACACAATACTACACAGTATATTTCCCGACTGACTCTGAGAAAAAAAAAGGTGTAGATGATTTTGTTATACACAATTAAGAACTCTAGAAAAAAGCAGGCAAGATGCTGGGTAGAAAATGACTATTCTTTTAAAATTAAAACCTCTTTCCAAGGTCAGAAAACAACCCAAGTGCCCAACAATAGAAGAAACAATTGTGGTGTATATATCCAATAACATACAATTCCATTCAACCTGAATTGAACTGGAGAATATCATACAAAGCGAAGCGGAGTCAGAAGGAAAAAAATAATCACCAAATGATACCTCGCCAATAAATGGAAAAAAAGAAGCAGAGCAAATGATAAGATAGTTCGCAAAGGAAAAAAAACTCTGAAAGAGTGCCAACAGAACAACCAATGACACAAAGAGGAAGAAGGAGAGGGAGAGATGAATCTTGGAATATTGGTGGTGGGTTACTGACATTCTGAGGGTCGAAGAAGTAGCACTGTATATATAAAAAACTATGGGCCAGACACCATCCACCCTGGGACCCATGCACCACAGGAGACCTAGGCCCGGGTCTCTCAGATTGAGGAAGACCCTCCCAAATCCATTTCAAATCCAGCACATGACCTCAAGGCCTCAGAAACTGAATCTGGTCTATTTTGTCATTCAGGTGAATCAACAGTGTCAGCTCCTATCCCGCCCCGAGACTGCCCTGCTGCCTGCGACCTCTTCCTGGGTCTGAGACCCAGGAAGCCCCTTCAAAATCCTTCTTGGACCTAAAACTACCCCTTCATTCCCACCAATTCCAAGGGTTCTTAGGTCTTAAATGCTTCCTCAAATATGTCCATTTTAACCCTTCTATACAAACAGATATATTGAGACACCGAACTACATGACCAGCAGTGAAGTAACATCCTAAACACATATTGTTAGACCAATAGATTATAAAGGGCAATGCAGAAAAAGAACAAGTTGGATAAAAACTCAGATATCTGGCACCTGAAACTCAAATCGTAGCACCCACAAATCCTTAGAACAATGGTTAAGACAAAGGATTTCACCTATTCTGGCAGACTTGGTCATAAGTCCTGGAAAATCACAAATCCAAATAAATCCTCAAGCCTCATTAATGAGTAAATCATTAATGAAACGATAGCAAACACTGGAAAAAAGATTCAAGCAACTTAAATGTGAACTGATCCAGGGTATCAAAGAGTCCATAAGAGTCCAACACACAGAGGACTGTAACAGTGATATTGAAGACAGAATACTAGCTATCACCAAGACCAGAATGTATTAAGAAAAGTAAATGACTGGGAGAGAATCTAAGATTTCTGATAGATAACAGCAAGATAAATAATAGGAATACCAGAAGCAGAGGAAAAAGGGAAAGAGGAAGAACAGCTGGTCAAAGAAATAATAACTGAGGACTTTCCTGAAATCTTGAGAGTCTCCTGCACAGATTAAAGAAGAGTAAAAAACAAAATAGACTCAAACAAAAGAATGCCAAAAGACAGTAATAAAAACAGTAGAATCAAAAGACAAAAACAACTCAGCAGTGAAGAAAACCGGCGGGCAGCACAACACCGGAGAATTCTCCAGGCCCCATACCAAGCCCATACCTCCGGGACCCCCAGATGGAGCAGGTGCAGTCTCCCCGCTTTCTCCACATGGAATCCCGGCGACCATGAGCTTCTACAAGCATGGCTCCGGTATGTGGCTACAGGACTATTCCTCCCAAGTGTGCGGCTACGTGACCTTTCCAGATATACAAAGTGAGCAATGGAAAATAAATGATCTAGCGTCTGCTCCTGCCCAAAACTAGAGAAAAAGCAGTGACACGCGGGGCCTCGTGGGATGGGTGGGGGTTGAACCGGCCCCTCTCCCTACCCCAACAAGGACCCGACTTGCCACGATGAACTGGCTCCCTAATGGCCATGATTCCAGAGGCACACAGACCAATCTTGGCACCCAGCGGCTTCTGGCAGAAATGCATCTGGACTAAACTACAGCACCGTGTCACAGGGACGGGGGGAGGGAGGTGTTTGTCCCACCTTTTCTCCTCGGCAGCGCGGTGGTTGCCACCTTTTTCAGAGCCTATTGGACTGCAGTGATGTGACACTCGGGGCCTCGAGGGATGGGAGTGGGGGTGGAATCGGCCCCTCTCCCCGCCCTGATTCAATTAAAAAAAAGACAAAAACAGGGGGGCTGGAGCAATAGCACATCGGGTAGGGTGTTTGCCTTGCACACCGTCGACCCGGGTTAGATTCCCAGCATCCCATATGGTCCCCTAAGCACTGCCAGGAGTAATTCCTGAGTGCAGAGCCAGGAGTATCCCCTGTGCATCGCTAGGTGTGACCCAAAAAGAAAAAAAAAAGACAAAAACAGACTACTTACAGTAGCAAGAGAGAAGAAAACCCTCAAATATAAGGGAAACAACATTAGAATAGCAATAGACATCCCATATATCTTACAAGCCAGGAAAGAGTGGAATGACATATGCTGACTGAAAAAAAATACTGACTGAAAAAAATCTGGAGCCCAGTACCCTATGAAACTATCATTTAGACTAGAGAGAGATAACAACCTTTTCAGACAAACAAGAGCTGACAGCATTTGCTAAAATTAAACTAATCCTGCAAAAAATACCGACAGGCCACTTATAAAAAATACTCTTGCAAAAATAACTGGATCACACACACATATGGCAACATAACCCTTTATCTCAATCATCCCAAAAGGTACAGAGCAGCTCTGTGGATCAGGAAAGAAAATCCATCCATTAGCTGCCTACAGAAAACACACCTAAACTCTCAGGGTAAATATAGACTTAGAGTGAAGGAATGAAAAATAGTCTTGTATGAAAGATAGTCTTGTATGAATAGTCTTGTATGAAAGCCAATGGAAGACCAAAAGAGCTGGGGCACTCACACTTAGGCCAAATTCCATTGGATACAAAGAAAATAATTTGACAATGACGTTCACTATTTGTGAATACTTATGAGCATTATGAACCAAATGAAGATTCAGCAAAGTTCATAAAGCTTCTGCTTACAAACCTAAAGAAATACATAGACAAAAACCAATACAATTTGGCTAGCTACAGTACACACAATCCATTGATTTCTTAATTACAAAGAATGAATCAGGGGAGAAAACGATTAAGTTACCTAGGAAACTCTCATCCTCAGGCATATAAATCCTTCAGAAACCTCTTGTGGCTTTTTATAACTTGTAAGTTTTCCTGAAGGACCTAGACACCAACTCACTGGAATGTCATCATCAGCAAAGTACAGCATGCAACCTCACTGTCTGTATCAGAGGGTCAGTACAGAAACAAAAATATTTGCTTTCAAACCTATTGGATGAGATGCCACACATTTTGGGAAATGCTCCATTTCTAGTTATACAAAATAGTACCCAAAATTATCAAGTATCTAGGAATCAGTTTAATAAAAGACACGGGAGATCTATACTGTGATAATTTTAAAACATCTAAGAGAGAGACAGAAGACCTCGGAAGTGGAAAAATATCCCATGCTAATGGATCAGAAAAATCAATATTATTAAAATGACTATTCACCTAATCTATTTTATATATTAAATGAAATTCCCATCCAAATTCAGACAACATTCTTCCAGGATCTAGAAAAATGAATAATAAAGTTTGGATAGAATCATAAAAGACCATGAATAGCCAAAACCATACTGAAAAATGGGAGATTGGGAGGTATTTCATTACCATAATTCAGAACTCTTTGTAAAGCTATAAAGCTATAATGATCAAAACAGCATGGAACTGGGATAAAAGAGTCCCTTTGATTGGGGATCAGAATTGAATAGCAAATTAGAAAGACCCATATACATAGGCAGTTAATTTTCAGTAAGGGAGCTGATAATAAGAAATGGAGTAGATATCCAATGGCACTAGGAAAACTGGATAACTACATGTAAGATACTAAAGCTGGATCCAAATTTTACACCTCACACAAAAGTCAATTCATTGTGGATCAACAAACTTGAGATCTAACCAGAATCTATAAAGTACACTGAGGAAAATATAGGCAGAACACTGCAAGATGTGGACCTCCTAATAAAAAAAGTCTCGCCAAAAACATAAGACCTGGCCCAGATGGATTAATTAGTGAACTCGTCCAAGTCTTTAAAGAAGACTTACTCCCAATTCTTTGCAAGCTTTACCAGGAAATTAAAGAAACAGATACACTTCCAAACAGTTTCTATAAGGGAAATATCACCCTGATACCAAAGCAGACAGAGATACCACAAGCAAAGAAAATTACAGGGCAATATCCCTGATGAAAACAGATGCAAAGAAATAATGAGAGCAGAAAGTGATATGAAAAAAGCAATCTTGTTCACAATCATGCCTCAGAAAATCAAATACCTCGAAATCAGCTTAACTAAGGAGATATAAAAACTTTACAAAGAAAACTACAAAAAACTACTTCAAAGAATAATAGAAGACATGAGGAAATGGAAACACATCCCTTGCTCATGGATTAGGAGAATTAAAATTGTTAAAATGGCAATACTTCTCAAACCATTATACAGATTCAGTATGATTCCTATAAGTATACCATGACACTCTTCAAAGAAATTGTTCAAAACCTGAATGAAATTCATATGAAAAATAAGTCCTCACAAATAGCCAAAGCAATTCTTGGGGGAAAAAAGATGGAAGGCATCATCATCGCCAACCTCAAACTGTACTACAAAGCGGTAATAATTAAAACAGCATGGTATTGGAACAAAGACAAATCTGTAGGCCAATGGAATAGGGTTGAATATCCTTACACACACCCTCAAATATACAGGATTGAATATCCTTACACACACCCTCAAATATATGATCATTTAATGTTTGATAAGGGAGCAAGAAATGTGAAGTGGAGCAAGGAAAGCCTCTTTAACAAATAGTGCTGGCAAAACTGGACAGCTACATACAAAAAAAATACCTCTACCTAATACCATGCACAAAAGTCAGATCAAAATGGATTAAAGACCTCAACAATAGACCAGAATCTATAAGGTACATTGAAGAAAGGGTCTGCAAAACCCTCCACGATATTGAAGCTAAAGGTATCTTCAAAGATAATGCCACTAACAAAGCAAGTGGAAGCAAAGAAAAAAAATGACAATCTTAAACTAAGAACCTTCTGCACCGCAAAAGAAACAGTAACCAGGATACTACAAAGATAGTCTACAAAATTGGAAAGTATATTCACCCAATAGCCATCTGATAAGGGGATATATAAGGATATTGAATATCGAATACGCCACAGGGAGCTTGCCAGGCTCTGCCGTGCGGGCAGGGTACCTTCGGTAGTTTTCCGGGCTCTCCAAGAGGGATGTAGGCTTTTAGGGCGGCCTCCAATCGTTCTTACAGGTGTTCCCATGGTTCACAGCATATTTGAAGCCCATCAAATATAGTGCAAAAATTATGGAAAATGGATATTTAGTGTCTTATGCTGCATCATGAAGCCGCAAAGAGACTGGAAAGCAGCCGGAAAGCAGCCTGGAGCATGGTGGTGGCTGGGGAGTGGAGCTGTATTAGGGATTCACCACCAGGATCTCACCATTCTACAAGGAAGTGATCACTGACGTAAAGAGAGGGGTGCAGCAGGGTGATACCATTTCACTGAAACAATTCAAGTGCCACCCTCGAGAACATCATGTGATGACTAGAATGGGAAGAAATGGGAGTGAAGATAGACGGTCGACAACTACACACCTCTGCTTCGATGATGACATTGTCCTCATAACGCCAAACATTAGCCAAGCGGCACAAATGCTGGCCGACTTCGACCATGAGTGTGGAAAGGTCGGACTGCAGCTGAATCTCAGCAAAACGACGTTCATGAAAAAGAAACTAGTCCCTGACGTTCCATTTGCTCTCAATGGAATGAACATCTCCGATTGCAGCAGCTACGTGTACCTGGATTGAGAACTCAACATGAAGAAAGACTTGGCTCCAGAACTGCGAAGGAGGAAGAGAGCAGTGTGGAACGCCTTCAAAAGTGGTTAAGAGGAAGAAGAACCTCCGGCTTCGGGCATATCTTTTCGACTCCACCGTTCTTCCTGCACTAACATACACTTCAGAGAACTGAGCCCTATGCAAACAGGATGAGAACGCTATTCGGATATCCCAAAGAGGAATCGAAAGAGCTATGCTTGGAGTATCACGTTTCACTCAAGTGAGAGAAGGAATCTGGAGTTCTGT
Organism: Sorex araneus; assembly: GCF_027595985.1. NCBI lineage: Eukaryota > Metazoa > Chordata > Mammalia > Eulipotyphla > Soricidae > Sorex > Sorex araneus. The sequence continues at coordinate 142,434,143 of NC_073313.1, forward strand.
CCTCCGCCGATGGTCAGGAATCAGGGACGCTGTCTCATTTGCCAAGGCATTGAAAATCAGATGGGCCGGACACGTAATACAATTCAGAGATGACTGCTGGACTAGAGCTGTTACCGACTGGATTCCACAGGATGTCAAAAGACCGCATGGCCAGCCACCAACGAGATGGTCAGACTTCTTCGTCAAAACTCTGAGTGAACCATTTGAGGCTCTTCCTGTTCCTGAAGCGAGCAGATATCACTGAGCTACACTATTATGCGACAGGGACAAATGGTGATGTTACTGGTGCCCACTCAAGCAAATCGAAGATCAATGGGATGACAAGTGATACAAGTGATATAAGGATATATACATATATAAGGATATATAATATATATAGATATATCAAGAATATATAAGGCACTGGTTGAACTCTATAAGAAAAAAACATCGAATCCCACCAAAAATGGGGCGACAAAATGAACAGAAAATTTCTCAAAGAAGAAATTTGAATAGCCAAAAGGCACATGAAAAAATGCTCCTCATCATTAACTAATCATCATGGAGATACAGATAAAAAATGAGATATTATTTCATACCAGAGACTGGCCACATCCAAAAAAAAAAAAAGCAACCAGTGTTGGTGTAGATTTGAGCAAGAAAGGGACTTTTCTTCACTGTTGGTGGGAATGCTGACTGGTCCAGCCTTTTTGGAAAATAATATGGATGTTTCTCAAAAAACTAGAAATTGAGCTCCCATTTGACCCAGCAATACCACTTCTGGGAATATACCCTGGTGGACCAAATACCATTTGGTGGTGCAGATGAAACACCATCTGCAATCCAATGTTCACCATAGCCAGAATTTGGAAAGGACCTGAGTGCCCAAGAAGAGACAAATGGGTTGAAGAAACTATGGCACATCTATACAATGAATACTATGCAGCTGTCAGGAAAAATAAAGTCATGAAATTTGCTTATAAAGGAATGGACATGGAGAATATCATGTTGAATGAAATGAGTCAGAAGGAAAGACACATTTAAAATGACTGCAATCATTTGTGGTATTAAAAAAATATATATATATATATATATAGTGGAAGACTAATATCCATGGCCAGGGAAAACGGGTTAGGAGGACTGGTGAATGGTTGGAACTAACCACAAGTGTGTGGGGGGCTGAGTATAGGTAAGACAGAGATGAGACTGCTATAACAATAACTGAGAATGATCAGCTTGGACAAGATCTGAGGGTTATAAGTAGGTAAGGGATATTTTTGGTAACTTTTCAGTATCAATATCACAAACCAAAATGCCCAAAAGTAGAGAGAAAGAGAGAAGAAAAGTCTCTGCCATAGAGGCAGGCTATGGATGGAGGGTGGGGTTGATGGGAACATGGGGACACTGATGGTGGGAAATGTACAGTCATGGAGAGATGAGTGTGGGGACACTGTCTGACTGAAATCCAAACATAAGCAGCTTTGTAATGGTCTATATAACAGTGATTCAGTAAAAAGAGTTAAAAATTTTTTTTAAAGGAGATGCAAAGATCCTCAACAAAATCTTAGCAAATAGAATCCAATGACAAAAGATCATACACCACGAGCAATTAGGGTTCATCCCAGAGATGCAAGGATGGCTATACACTCACAAGTCAATCAGCACAACACAACATTTCAATAAAAGAAAAGATGAAAACCACAAAATCATATCAATAGATGCAGAAGAAGGCATTTGACAAGATCCAGCACCAGTTCATGATAATAACTCAACAAAATAGGAAGCAAAGGAGCTTTCCTTGGTATAGTCAAAACCATCCACTACAATTCCACAAGTATTATTCTCAATGGGAAGAAAATAAAATCCTTCCCTCTAAGATCAGAGATAAGACAAGGATGCCCATTCTCACCACTTCTATTCAATAAAGTGCTGAAAGTTACTTGCCATAGCAGTTAGGCAAGAAAAAGATATCAAGGGCATCCAGACAGGGAAAGAAGAGCTAAAGCTATCACTGGCTGCAGATGACATGATATTACATTTAGAAAATTCTCAAACTCTACAGAAAATCTCCTACAAACAACAGGCTTGTATAGTAAAGTAGCAGGCTACAAAATCTACATCCAAAAGTCCATGGCTTTCCTATATACAAATAAAAAAAAGAACAGAGATTAAAAAACAATTTTGCTCACAATAATGCCTAAAAACCAAGTACCTTGGAATCAGCTTAACTAAAGACCTGTACAAAAAGACTACAAAACACTACTTCTAGGCTCTTGGGAAGGTGGGTGGCACCGGCCCTGCCTGCCACCAAGATGTTATCCCGGGGGCCACACCTGTGTGCGGCCTCTCCGCAGCTTCACGAGCATGACTTCAGACGCCAGCTAAACTTTTCGGCATGGGCAGCTCCTCGCAGAATGTCTCCAGACTGAGAACTAAGCTGAGGCCCGATGCCCGCCCAGGAGGGGAAAAGTATTTCTCTCTCTTGCCTCTTCCTTGCCGGGGGTGAAGGTCGTGGTGACCGCCATATTATGACAACCACAGATGGGGTTTACAAGCTTGCAATGATCCAATATCTGGAAGAAATCTCCCTAGATTTAGTTGCTAAAGTACAGAAATCCAAAACTGACCTCAATGTGGTCCCTCTAAGGATACCCATGGCATTCTTCAAAGAAATAAACAAAACACTCCTGAAATTCATATGGAGCAATAAACTCCCACAAATAGCTAAAACAATCCTTGGGAAAAAGAAGATGGGTGCCATCACCTTCCCCAATTTCAGACTGTTATACAAAGCAATAGTAATTAAAACAGCATGGTATTGGAGTAGAAACAGACACACAAACCAATGGAACAGAGTTGAATATTCTGTCAGACTCTCAAATATGTGATCACAATCTTTGAGAAAGGAGCAAGAAATGTGAAGTGGAGAAAGGAAAGCTTCTTCAACAAATGTTGCTAGGAAAATTGGATAGCTATGTGAAAAAAATGAACTCAGACCTCTGTCTAACGCCAGGCACAAAATTAAGATCAAAGTGGCTTAAAGACCTCAATATCATACCTGAATCCATAAGGAGGAAAATGTAGGCAGAACCTTCCATGACACTGAAGCTAAAGGAATCTTTAAGGATGCTTGGAAACTGGCCTCACATGCTGGGGGAAAAGGCAGCTCAGATAGAGAAGGGAACAGCAGAGGAGTTGGGAGGACCCATTCAGGTTGGAAGATGCAAACTAACAGTAGACTATAGACCGAACATGAAGGCCACTTAATACCTCTATTGCAAACTACAACACCCAAAAGGAGAGAGAACAAAAGGGAATGCCCTACCGCAGAGGCAGGGTGGAGTGGTAGGGGATGGGGTGGGGGTGGTGAGAGGGATACTGGGATCATTGGTGGAGGTGAATGGGCACTGGTGGAGGGATGGGTAAACAATCACTGTATGAGTGAAATGCAAATACAAAAGTTCATAAGTTTGTAACTGTACATCACAGTCATTCGCTAATAAAAATTTTTTTAAAAAGGATGAAACATAACTGACCAAGTAAGTGGAGACAAACATAAACAAATGGGACTACATTAAACTAAGAAGCTTCTGCATTGCAAAAGAAACAGTGACCAAAATACAGAGAGAAACAACTGATTGGGAAAAATTATTTACCCAATACCCATCAGATAAGGGTTAATATCCATGATATATAAGACATTAGTAGAACTATACAATAAAAAAACCTAACCCCATAAAAAATGGCGAGAAGAAATTAACAGAAACTTCCTCAAAAAGGCAAATGAAAAATTGTTCATGGAGTGACGCATATTAATCATCAGGGAGATGAAAATCAAAACAACAATTTGATACCATCTTAAACCACAGAGACTGGCACACATTAAAAAAACACACAAGAACCACCAGTGCTGTCATGGATATGGGGAGAATGGGACTCTCTTTTTTTTTTGTTTTTTGGGTCACACCCGGCAATGCTCAGGGGTTACTCCTGGCTCCGCACTCAGGAATCCCTTGTGACGGTGCTGGGCAACCATATGGGATGCTGGGAATCGAACTCAAGTTGCCCTGCGCAAGGCAAACGCTGTACCCACTCTGCTTACTTTCCAGACCAGGACTCTCTTTCATTGTTGGTGGGAATGCCAATTGGTCTAGACTTTCTGGCAAACAATATAGGAATTTCTCAAGAAACTAGACATTGAGCTTCCATATGACCTTGCAATACCACTTCTGGGAATACATCCCAGGGGTGCAAAAAAGCACAGTAGAAATGATATCCGCACGTGTATTACATTACTGTTCACAATAGCCAGAATCTGAAAACAACCCGAGGGCACAAGAACAGACAACTGGTTGAGGAAACTATATACATATACCAATGGAATTGTATGCATCTGTTAGGAAAGACAAAGTCAAGAAATTTGCTTGTAAGTGGATAAACACGGAGAGTATCTTACTAAGTGAAATGAGTCAGAAAGAGAGGGACAGACATAGAATGACTGCGCTGATTTGTAGAGTATAAAATAACATATATGAGGCTAACCCTCAACGACAGTAGAGACCAGTGCCAGGAAGACTGCCACAGTTGGAAGCCTGCTGGCATAGAGAAGGGACCATTAAGTCAATGATGCTTGGAGGGATCGCTCAGGATTGGAGACGTGTGCTGAAAGTAGATAAAGGACCAAACATAGTGGCCTCTCGTATCTATATTGCAAACCATAAAGCCCAAAATTAGAGAGAGAGTAGGAAGAAAATTGTCTGCCATAGAGGCAGGGGGTTGGGTAGTTTGGGGGTGGTGGTAGGGATACTGGGGACATTGGTGGTGGAAAATGTACACTGACGTAGGTTGATGTAGGGATAGGTGTTCGATCATCGTAGGACTGAAACACAATCATGAAACTTTGAACTAAGTTTCATAGTGATTCAATTTAATAATTAAAAAATAAGATTTGGACCTCAAAGGAGTCCTCAATGGTCTAATACCATTGGAAAAGAAAACACAATAAAAAATAAAGAAATGAGATTATATAAAGTTAAAGAGCTTCTCTATGGCAAATTAAACATGGGTGAAAACTAAAAGACAGCTAACTGAATAGGGAAAATTTCATTCAACACATCAGATAAAGTTTTGATATCCAGGATATACAAAGGACTCACAAAAATCAAATAAAAGAAATTCAAAAACCCTACCAAATAGTGGAGAAGAAATGAACAGGCAATTCTCAGAAGAACATAGGAGGATAACCAGTAGGCACTTGAATAAATGCTCAGCATCTCTTTTCATTTATCATTAGAGAAATGCAAGTGAAGACAACAATGAAATACCATTTCACAACAGTGAAAATGCACATATCAAAAAAGTCAAGCCAACCTGGGAATGTTGTCTATTACTACCCTTGTAGAAAAACAGTATGGAGAGTTGTCAGTAAACTTAAGATTAAACTGCCATGTAACCCAGCAAGCCTCCTTCCGGACATCTACACCCAAAATATAAAACCGTTCTCTTAAATGGACATAGGCATACCATTATTCATTGCTGCATTCAGTACGATAGCTAAAATATGGAATTAACCTAGATAGCCAATGATATACGAATGGATTAGGAAGGTGTGGTATATATGCACAATGGAATAATATGTGGCTGTAAGAAATGATGAAATCATGCAATCTGCACAACCTTATTGGAAATGAAAGGTATCATGTTGAGTGAAGTAAGCCAGAAGAAGAAAATCAAATACAGATGATCTCACTTATCTGTGGTATATAGTATACTGGATGAGGAAATACAGTAAAAGGAAGATGCCTATGTCACCCTTGGTCTATGTTTAGAGAGAAGGACAGAGTAGAATAAATCAAGGGGAGAAGAGAACAGTAAGTAATGGGTGAACAGGCATCAGGGTTTAGTTATTCTGGGGATATTGGTGAGTGGCATAGCCATATCCAAAACACAGACTCAACAAAACTGAAAACATGAGAACCAAGCTGCAACCACCGATACTTTGTAATATCAATTTGACAGATTTGGATATCAAATTTGGACAACCACTGATACTTTGCCTATAAATTTGACAGATGAGGATGGAGTGGGGGTTGTGGTAGGGAGGGAATATGGGAACACTGGTGGAGGGAAGTTGACAATGTGGTCATATTGGTGTTGAAATATTATATGCCTAAAACTTAACTATCAATTACTTTGTAAATCAGTTTTTTAATAAAAAATGAGGAGGGGCCAGAGATATAGTACAGAGGTAAGCCACTTTCCGTGCATAGGGCAAACCTGGGTTTGATCCCTGACATTCCATAGGGTTCCCTGTGCCCCACCAGGGGTAACTCCTGAGCACAGAGTCTGGAGTAAGTCCTGAGAACAGTAAGGGTAGGACAAATGCCAAACAAACAAACAAACAAAAAACCCAAAATGAGAGAAAAACAAACCCAATAATATGGAAACTGTTCTAAATCAAATCATCTAATAAAAAAGCTTCTAGCCAAGAACTAATAATTTCCAGTAGGTATTTACATACATACATACATACATATATACTAAGTAATAAACAAAAAATAAACAGGGCATATAGATGGAACAGAATCATATTTTGACCACACCTCACTGTTTTCATGGCTTATTCCTAGCTCTGTGCTCAGGGCTCACTCCTGGTATAGCTTTGGGGACAATATGAGATGCCCTGGATTGAATCAGATTGGCTGCATGTAAGGCAAGTGGCCCCTTAACTTCTTAACTATGACTCCTTAGGAAAATATGATTGCAATTTATTAAAAACCCATATATAGATATAGATATATGTATATATATGTAAGGCTTAGAGAGAAGGAACATTAGAAATAAATACAGGCTGTTAGGGTAATAAAAATAAAGGAAATTTTATTCTACGAAAAAAAAAAAAACAAATAATCACACTTCCCTGGTCCACAAACAACTATTATAATTGTTCTAAAAGTAAATTAAAAAGGAAATATATATCAGAAAAATAATTCAAAATTACTTGATACTGGCTACAAAACAGAATTATGGTATTCCAAGTTTGCTCTCACCTACCTGTTAGACTCCAGCTTATTTAAAATTGGGCATGTTACAAGTCCTCTTAGTACATTAGTTTACATTGAAAGGAAAGGAAATCAATGACAACTGCTCCAGTTACCATCGCAATTTTGCAATAATTTGTTGCTTCCAGTGCTTGATTTAAATGCTGAAATATTAATGTATCACTCTACATGTACCTTCTGAGTATTCTGTTATAAAAATTTAGTATTCAGGGGCTGGAGAGATAGCACAGCGGGTAGGGCGTTTGCCTTGCACGCGGCCGACCCGGGTTCAAATCCCAGCATCCCATATGGTCCCCTGAGCATGGCCAGGGGTAATTCCTGAGTGCAGAGCCAGGAGTAACCCCTGTGCATTGCCAGGTGTGACCCAAAAAAAAAAAAAGCAAAAAACAACAACAACAAAAAAAAAAAATTTAGTATTCAGATCATATCCAATGATCCATGGTCCCTATCTTTAAAGAGCTCATAAAAGGCACATAGTTGGTCATATTCAGATGCATCAAGAAAAACAGAAGCAATATACCTATTTACCCTGTCCCTACTTGTCTTACCGATAGCTGGGTAATGAGTTGCTGTAGATTGCGAATTATTTCTACATTTTCTTTTAATTCCTGGTCTTCCAGAGTCTCCACTAGTTTTTGAAGGTCCACTTTGCAGCTGAAAATCCAAGCAAAGGAAAACAAGGGTTAATCATACTGCAAAGGCTGGAGGATCCGTGATTATAGATAAAGGGGGATAGGTGCTAACAAGCTTCAAGGAAGTAACTTACGCTGCATGCTTCCTGAGCTCTTCTAGCTTGGCATTCATTTTTTCATTCGCTTGTTCTGTCTGCAATATAGACCCAGGAGATCATTAGTGGCAGTACCTGACAGCCTCACCTAATTATGCCCTCTCTTTTATGGATTAAAACCTAAGTAAGAGAGTTTGACTCCTTTGCTGTAATAGAACTCAGTGAGAAATACTGTTTTAAAATGAGTGTTGAAAATTAGTTCTTCAATCAACATGAGCTACTAAAAATAGCATCTGAGCAGCTGGGTCCATACTTGCCATGAAGCTCAACTATAGGGTAGAGTGTGAAGCTTTGATTCCATAGAGAGCTTTGCAATTAGGCAGGGTAGGGAGGGGAACAATATTTCCTGGCATGCTACTGCCAGCTGTTTGCAAAACAAAACAAAAAAGCTACTTACATTAAACTACTCCTACACTACAGAGTTCCCTAGCCTCGGAATATAGGCATAAAACATAAAATGGCCTCACACTGCATATTGAGCGAAGATTTTTCCAATCTATATTACCTGACATGGTAGACTCCTTTTTTTCAGAGAGCAAAATGCACAAAATGATGGAAGAGAAGAAATAGCAGAAAACAACTACATTTGGGGGGATTTATAGTTTTCATTTTATTTCCATCTCATTATCTGTAAGATGTTGACTGCTATAGCAGATTTGGGAAAGACAATTTATATAGGGCAATTGGTTGTACTTGTTAAGATGTTCTGACAGAACTTCAAGTAATAAGGTTATTGGGCAGCCACTGTAACAATCTTATAAAGGGCAGAAAGTATGAGAGTAGAATAACAACATTAGGTCATGTTACTCACACTTACATAGATGTGAAACATATCTTATAGAATAACTTAAAAGGTACAAAATAAAGCTCTTGGAGGCAGAAAATGGTATAAAAGTCCACTAGGGACAGATATAGAATGACTGCATTCATTTGTATACACACACATAACTGAAGACTAATATCCACATCCAGGAGAAACAGGGTGAGGAGGATTGGTCAATGGTTGGTATCAACCACAAGTGTGGCAGAGGTGGAGGGTAGGGAAGATAGAGAAGGGAACAGTATGACAATAATCGCTGGTAATGATCATGCAGGACAAGAACTGATGCTAAAATTAGGTAAAGGGATAGTCCTGATAACCTTTCAGTATCTGTATTACAAATCACAATGCCCAAAAAGGAAGGGAGAGAGGTAGGGAAGAGGTAAAGAGGGAAGGAGGGAGATAAAGAGAGATGGAGAGAGAGAGGGAAAGCTCTTGCCATAGAGGATGGGGGTGAGGGGTGGGGAGGTTATGGGAGAGAACCTGGGGAACTGGGGACATTGGTGCTGGGAAATGTACACTGGTGGATTGATGGGTATTGGAACACTGTATGACTGAAACCTAATCATGAACAGCTTTGTAAGGGACTACCTCACAGTGATTCAATAAAAAAAAGAAAAGAAAAGAAAAGAAAAGAAAAAAATAAAACCCACTAGATCCCATTTTCATCCTTATGCTAGTAAAAAAGCAGTACAAGGGACATACACTTTGATGCCCTTTAAAGAAATCTTTAAGTAGCTTACCCTTCCATTTCTACAAAGTATGCCAATACAAGAAGATGTATAAATTATAGATACCTAATTACTTTTGGAGTGGGGAACACCTGGTGATGCTCAGAGGTTACTCCCAGTTCTGCACTCAGGAATTACTTCTAGTGGGTTCAGGGGACCAGATGGAATGTTGGTAATCAAACCTAAGTTGGCTGCATAAAGGCCTTACCTGCTGTACTATCTCTCCAGCCCCATCCAATTACTTTTTGATGAGAAGTTACTTTCTCTTCTAGCAACAGTCATGCTATTAAAGACCAAGTTGTATGTAGACTAGCAGAAAAACATTAGTGGCAGAATCAGCACATACTGATCTAAGAAGGCTATTATGAGATAGGTAATAGAATGCAGAATTGGTATAATCAGTTACACAGTGATTCACTACTTGGAAACTAACCGTTTGTATAAGAAAGTAAAATTAATTTCTCATCTGTTCTATCTACTTTGTTAGGATAGGATGTGAAAGGCAACAACATTGAGAGGGATATAGAAAGGAAATAAAATCTTAGTGAACAGATACTCAGTATTATGGACCAATATTAGGCAGACCTTAAGATGATGGACAAACCTGGTTCTATCCTTTCTGATGCTTTTGAATGAATCTACCTTGGGGAAGGACTATACTTAGCAGAATTCAGGGACTATTGCTGCCAGCTCAGTGATTGGATGGGTCTTGCAATGCTAGGGATTGAACCAAGGGCTCTAGCATGCAAAGCATGCATTCCAGTCTTTGAGACACCTCTCCAGTCATGTATAAATTTATTAATAAGTGTGATTCATGGGATCAGGGATGGAGCTCAGTGTAGAGTGCATGTCTAGCAAACATTAAGTGCTGAGTCTAATCCATAGCATACACTTAATTACAATAACAGGTAAGTAAATAAATAGTTAATAAATAAAATGAGACCCACGTGGATTCTTTGAGGTAGATATATAAGTATTCACTAGACAAATCTTTCAGCTTTTTTTCTCTGTGATTACAAGACCATGAATGTAACAAAGAGGAGTTTTCTGGAGGACATGACAATACTAATCCACTTATTTCCAGATAGTTTAGCTCTCATAATAAGTATGTTAAAAATGATTTTAGCAACTAAAGCTAGTAAATATTTAGATTGCTAGTGTTAATATAGGGGCCTCACCAAAATGATCCTCTCCAACATCTGGGCTGTCTGACCAGCTGCCTCACTCAGACCACGACTTAATTTTTCATTCTCCTCTACCAGAGACTGATTCTTCTCCATCAATGATTGTAGATTTTCTGATGGTTCCACACTAAAACAAAGTGACATATTAGAAATATACTAATGGAAAACACCTATCTCAACAGTGAATTATATATGACTGATTTTTGGCAGAGGGGATTAACTTAAAATTAACCCCTCCAAGTATGGAGAAAGTACATCCATTGTAGCCTATTCTCCCAGTTAGATAGTCAATTGGATGAACAACAAACATTTGCCCCAAATACTTTAGTGGTTTAGAACAGGATTTCTCTATTTTCCACTTACAACCCCTTTTCACCTGAAAAATTTTTACACAACCCCAAGTATACATGTATATAAAACAGGAATGCAAATCAAATAACCACTGATTAAAGAACAATTGTGTAAAACAGGAATACAAGTCAGTTAATGGTTGTAATTCATGAATGAATTTATTTTAAAACAAATTTATTTATTTATTTATTTGGTTTTTGAACCATATTGAATGGTACTCAAAGCATACTCCTGATGCTGAACTTAATTATCACTGATGAGGCTTGGGAAACCATATGAGGTACCAGGGATGGAAACCAGGTTGGTCATGTGGAAGGCAAGTGCTGTATCCACTGTAATATCACTCCAGGTCTACAGCAAATTTGAAAATGCTACACTACCCTATTTAGAGCCATACACAACCCACAGTATACAAAGCTTGGGTTTTGGAGCCAAAAAGACAATAGAGGAACAAGGTACTTGCCTTGCAGACCCAGGTTCAATTCCTAGCACCTCATGTTTCCCCAAACAAGAGCAGAAGTATTCTCAGAGCACAGACAAAGCAGTAAACCACGAGGCCATTGGTGTGATCAAAAAAATTTTTTAAAGGAAAGAGGTTTTAAGAAAAGGGAACAGGAAAAATTTAATTTAAAATAAAGGAAAAAAGGTTTAGGACAGAGGCACCCAAAATTATTCAGCATACTATCCCATTTTTAGAAAAAAATTTGTCAGTGGCCTTCCTCCTAAAAATCTACCTTTGTGGGATTTGTAGTAGTGCAGGGTTTAAGGTGCTTGCCTTACACGCACTTCACCCTCATTGGATCCCCAGCATCACATGCATATAGTCAGCAGTGTCCCATGAGCACAGAGCCTGAGCATCACTGGTGTGCGGTCCAAAAACAAACAAAAAAGTCTGCTATCTCTAAGTAAAAAAAGAAAGTGCCTCCCAATTGCAACTGAGGATATCATTATCTCCTAATTTTGTTCAGTGCCATCCATGGGAACAGTATCATTCACTTTAAGAAACACTGGTTAGAAGCTAACAGTAGTTTCTGAAAAAAAAATATATATATATATATGTTTGATCAATTTATCATTGATTTCATTTTTTTAATCCCAGAAAATTAGCTCTATTCACCTATGGGTGTGTCACTAAGTACACAATAAAAAAGAGCTCTATCCCAATATAAGATAAAACAGAAACACTGTAAAGGAACAACAAATGGTTTAAGTCATCAGAACAGGAGACATTGTCTGTAAAACTGAACTTATGTGGGGGCGGGTCAAAATCATCAGAGCAAAAGATTTTGTTGATAGAATTGAGCTTACGTGGAAGATGGAAGGAGTCCTTAGGAATAGTGGAGCGAATCGGGCTGTCTGGTGTTGGAATGATGGATACATAAAAAGTATGACTGGGGCTGGAGCTCTGTGAAAGGCTTATTATGTAAATCCAGAAGCATGAGGACAACGTAATGAGTGTAATCACTTTGAAAATCAGATGGGAAGACTGACCCAGGAACTCAACTTAGAGGTATTATCCCCCAGTAAGTAAAATCACATGTCCATACAAAGTTCTACGGATTAACATTATTGGAAATATTACTTATAACAGTCATACTTATGTTGCTTATAACAGAAATAACCCAAGTCTACCAACTGGTGAATAAAGAAAATGTGCTATATCAAAATAATGGAATACCATTCAGCAACTGAAAAAAGAATTAGGGGCCAGAAGGACAGTACTGGTGCAATCCCTTCAATAAGGTACAAAAGGTTCCAAGTTCCATACATCCTCGCCAATTTGTTATTTTTGTTTTGCTCTGTTTATTGGAACAATAGCACTCTTAATAGGTGAGAGGTGGTATCTCATCATGGTTGGTTTTGATTTACATTTCTTTTCTCTGAACATATCTTTATTTTTTTGTTTTTGGGCCATACCTGGTTGTTTTCAGGGCTTAATCATGTCTCTGCATTCAGGGATCACTCCTGGTAGGCTCAGGAGACCATATGGGGTACCCAGGATAGAACCTTGGTCAGCCAAATGTATGGCATGTGACCTACCTGCTATACCATCACTCTGATTATATCTTTCTCTGTACCTGACTAATTCCATTATCTTCCGCATACCCTTTACATACACAAAACAAAAATAATGAAAACTAACCAAGTTGAAAGGAGGACCCAAAATGAAACAGAAACAGTAACTCTGGGAAATGGTGGACAATCTAGCCCAAAAGGCAATACACACACACACACAAACTGAAAAAGAGTAAATACATTAATAGATTGCAGGTAATGAGAACTGATTTTTCACTTTTCGGAAAAAGAAGTTATAAAACAAAGAGAAGCGGAATTGTGTACCCTATAACGTTGTACCAATAACTTGTACAAGGGTCATGCTGAAATCAAAAGTATCAGTATACAATTAGGCTTTTTTACTGGAGATTTTTGTCTCTAGAACTGAGCTTACATGGGAGAGGGCATGATTTTAGACAATGGTGCAAGGAAGCGAACAATATGGTGATACGTGTGGTGTTGGAATGATATATGTATAAAATATGATTAACAGTACTGTAAATCCCAGTACTTCAATGATAAAATTACAGTTTCTCATAGTTATGAGTGTCATATATGTGTGGGTTCTTTTTTTTCCTGCTTAACACCTGCTTTATTTATTTTTATTTTTTTCACAATGTCCTATCCATTTATTGTACATGTTAAATAAATCTGATGGAACTCGTAAATGGACAGAGACAATTTCAAAAACAAAACAAAGGATAGAGAAGGATGTTAAACCCATAATAAAATAAATATCCATACATCTATATATGTGTATAAATAATAAGCAAATAAATAAAATTCTTCAAGGGACAGCTCTTTCTCATAGCAGAATTCCATTAATAAACTTCTGAAGACAGAATTCATGTGTTTTCTATGAAATTAGGTCTTCTAAAGTTGACTAAGTTCTAAACAGTCAGCAAGCTTGGCAAGAGTCCCACCTGAACATCAAGTAATACCCAGAAACTTCAGTATATTAAGAAAAAATAGGGGGCCGGAGTGATAGCACAGCGGGTAGGGTGTTTGCCTTGTATGCGGCCTACCCGGGTTCGATCCCGGGCATCCCATATGGTCCCCCAAGCACCGCCAGGAGTAATTCCTGAGTGCAAAGCCAGGAGTAACCCCTGAGCATCGCTGGGTGTGACCCAAAAAGCAAGAAAAAAAAATCTCTTCTATAATATAGACTTGAAATTAATGTCTGACTCTTACTTTATATTTGCAGGCAGGGTACCTCCATGAGCTTGTAGCAATAAGACCTGTAGCTGCTGTACCTAGAAGAAACAAAGAAAACATCCACTTGTCAATCAAAAGCTACTTCATCCCTTATAAGTGAAACCATCACAATTTGTACCAATGTCATTTTACTTAAAGCCTAAATATTGAAGGTATTATTGAAGCATTAAGGTTGATGAGTCAATGAAAAAAACAATCAGCATTATGCAAACATCTAGTACTTAGAAAATGTGGGGATCCTTTTATTTAAGCATTTAAATGAGTTTCCGTTGAGCAACAATTTAAAAAAAGTCATATCCAGCACTGGGCTTAGTAATGTAGAGGGAAATGTAAAATTAAACTCTCATTGTATATTCTCATGCTTTCAATCCACTTGATGAAGATAAGCCTAAGCATGAAACAGTAGGAAATGATACAGGGAATCAAATAAATTAGGTAAGTACTCTAAGGTTCCAAAAAACAGAAAAGGAAGGAAATCACAGAAATAGTAAAAGGGAGGCTTCAGGGATAGAGATCTTAAACCAGAGTGCATATGCAATTATTGCCTCCCATTCCACCCCACAATAAAATGGTGTATATTTGGCCTCCTGTGATCAGTCTCCATGCTTGTACTTTGGACCTCAAATTCCTCGCCAACTTATGAATCTTACTTATCTGTTATCCTTGCGCTATTTCATGCATCTTCAACTTCCCCTTTCTATAAGGATCATCCTTGTTAACTGTGGTCAAGTTTGTGTGCCATATTAGAACAAAGGCAACCTCCCCAGTCTTGCTATCTCTTTTGGCTGATTTAATTTCTTCAAAATTGAAGTTGGAGAGAACATGCAGACTGCCTCTTTTGCCTTTCTTTTTTTTTAATTTGGGACTCTAATATTTTTATTTTATTAAATAATGATTTAAAAAGTTATTACTAGTTGAGTTTTAGACATATACTGTTCTAGCACCAATTCCATTACTAGTGTCAACTGTTTCCAATATTCTTCCCAAACCCGTTTGCTACCTCAGCCCCCAGCCTGCCACCTTGACAGTCACTTCAATCTATTCTAATTTGATTTCTGCCATACACTAAAATAACCTTTGCTAAAAATGTCAGCAATACTATATCACTATACTGCAAAAGCACTTTCCTGTAGTCATTTATTTGACTGTTTAAGTATCATTTAGTTTGCCAACATCATACTTTTCTGTTTTTCCTTCTACCTGTCTATCTCTTCTTTCTTTAACTTAGTTGATTCTGTCCTTCTTGTCCCCTTTTCCAGGTGTGGTGGTGCTCAGGAACTACTTCCAGCTTGGTGCATACTCCTGGTTGTGATTAGGGGACCATGTGGTACTGGAAATTGAACCTGGGCCTCAAGCATGTATTTCAACCTGTTGGGCTGTGTCTCTTCCCCACTACTTGTCCTTTAACGATAAAGTTCCTCAAAGCTCAGTATTAATATTCTAATTTGATAACTGCTCCTTTAAGATTTATCTTTGTTTCAATTAGCTCCTAAGCCCCTAAGATCAAGCCATTATTACCTCTAACTTGAATCATTGTAGTAACTACTTTGCAGGGAAGGGCACACACAACCAGATGTGCACAGGTCTTACACTTGGGTTTCTGATGGGGGAACCATATGTGATGCCAGGGATAAAACCTAGAAAGGTCTCATGCAAGACAAGCACCTTATCCACTGTACTACCTCTCAGGACCTATAGTAACTTATTAATGATCTCTTTGAATCTATTTTTGCTCCACCACAAAACATTTCCAAACTACCTTTAAAATTTTTTAAATTCAAAAAAACCCAAAATGGAATTAGTTTTTTCCCTTCTGTATTCCCTGACTCAATGGTTAGTAAATACCACTTAGTCAATTTTCCAAGCAAGAGAGCTAGGAATCAGGAGCTGGAGCGATAGCACAGCGGGTAGGGCGTTTGCCTTGCACGCGGCCGACCCGGGTTCGATCCCCGGCATCCCATATGGTCCCCCAAGCACCACCAGGAGTAATTCCTGAGTGCAAAGCCAGGAGTAACCCCTGAGCATCGCTGGGTGTGACCCAAAAAGCAAAAAAGAAAAAAAAAGAGAGCTAGGAATCAACCTTGACTCTTTCTACTTACTCTTCCACACCAAATGTGTTACCAATCAAGTTTTGTATACTCTTCTTTTTTGATTTTGTTTTCCTAAATTTCCCTATTCTCATTCTATTCTATACCCTACATATCAGGTCATAGTTCTCACCTGGGTTATTGTAAGAGCCTACTTTGTTTCGAGCCCTAGCACCATATATATAGTCCTCCAAGCACTTCCAAGAGCAACTCTCTGAGCACTAAGCTAGGAGAACCCCAAAGTACTAGCAGATATGGCCCAAAAAGCAAAACAAAACCACACACATTTCATTATGGCACCCTGTTCCTTAAAATCTTTACATGGTTCCTGGGCTTTAATGTAAATTCCAAACTCTTTAACAAGTCATACAAGGGCATTCAGGATCCAATCTGTGCCTACTTCTCTGCCTCATATCTTACTTACCACATTTATCTTAAATGCCACCACTTAATATCAAAGGACAAGTATGATAGGGGCCAGAGTGATAGTACAACGGGTAGGGCATTAGCCTTGCACACGGCTGACCTGGGTTCAATCCGCAGCATTCCATATGGTCCCCCAAGCACCGCCAGGAGTAATTCCTGAGTGCAAAGCCAGGAGTAACCCCTAAGCATCACTGGGTGTGACTCAAAAAGCAAAAATAAAAAGGACAAGTATGAAAATAGGAGTTACTTTAATATTTTCCCAAACTAACAATACTTAATTCTCATAATGCCTAATGAAGAAGCTGTGACAGAAAGTTTATCATTCACTCTCAGACACCAGGAATTTTTCCAACAAATTAAGTCCCTTATACCTGTTGCTTAAGATGATTAAGTTCAGCTCTCTGGGGATCAATATTAACAATAGGCTTGTTCTTGATTTTTCTTGCCCTGTCAGCATAGCGAAGAGTGTTTAATGTTTCCTCCAGATTAGAGTCAGCAGGGCTCACACAAGCTATCATAAGAGTATGGCTATTACCTCCTAGAGAATCTGAAAAAGAATAATGGACGAAAATAAAATCAAATGAGTAGAATGTACACAAAGTGCCAGGAGAATTAGTGACTTCAAAATCAGAAAAAGACCCACATTCCACAACGGCCGCAATGTATACTCACCCACTGACCCAGCTTTACAGACTCATGATTAAATCTCAGAAGAGATCAACAAGCTGCAAAAATTCACAGGTATACTTGTCTCCCAGTTGAAAATGTCAGAGCTCTCTTAGGAGTTGAACGGATCTTGTCCCCACCATGTGGAAGCCCAGAAAGCCATACACACACCCCCACAGCTGCCAATGTGCCAACAGCCGAACTCCACTGCCTCATAACTAAACTCTGCAGAGAAACCAAACTGCCAAAAATCCCAGGTACACCAGTCTTGGGGTTGAGAACTCTGGAGTCTTCCTGAAGTGGGGGTGGGAGCCTCCCCAACACTCTACAACTGATGCTATGTAAACTCATGGCCCAGTTAAATGTTGACATTTCTAGAGTGTGAGGCCACTTAATACCTTTATTGCAAACCACAACACCCAAAAGGAGAAAGAGAGAGCAAAAGGGAATGCCCTGCCAAAGAGGTGGGGTGGGGTGGAGGGGATGGAGTGGGGGTGGTGGGAGGGATACTGGAACCGTTCACTGTATCACTGTATCACTGTCATCCCGCTGCTCATCGATTTGCTCAAGCGGGCACCAGTAAAGTCTCGAGCATGTGAGACTTGTTGTTACTGATTTTGGCATATTGGATATGCCACGGGTATCTTGCCAGGCTCTGCAGTGCGGGTGAGATACTCTCGGCACCTTTTCATTTTCAGATACACAGAACTAAGTATAGTTGGCATTCTACAGATTTCTTCACTCTCAAAGAAAATATATGAAGACCTCTTTCCTTATTTTAAAGCCTACTGCTAATAGGTTTTTTCTGTATTTTCAAACAGCTATGTATGTGATAATCTAAAGATCTGGCTTTTGCCTCTTTCATCTTCGTTTTCTCAGCACTAACATTTTGAATTACTATTACTTTTAAGGGGCACTTTGTGCTTACCTTGAAGCAGTCGAGTCAACTTGGAATCTCTATAGGGCACAAAGCCACCTTTTTTATCATCTCCAAGAGCACTTATTACATTTCCCAGGCATAGAAGACCTCGGTTAATATTAATACCTAATAGCAGAAAAGAACATTTAATTTACTCAGTAAAGCACCTAAGATATACATACATCTATCTTGAGAAGGAAGAAAGAAATAAAAGAGTCTATGGACAACACATTTAATCATCATTTTCAAGGAAATTTTTCATCAGTTCACTTTTTGAGAGTATCTCTTTAAATAGAGTTTAAATGACAAAGCTACAAATGTTGGATAAGCACAATTGTATCTGTTGGTACTCCTTGTCTTTTCCCATGGAAACACAGGATATCACCATGACGACAACCATTTGTATAATCATTTACTTTTTACATCCATTATCATACTGAAACCTTAAATTGATGCTGTGGAATTAGACACCTCTTTTTATTTTCATATTATCATTATTATTATTACTGTCATTCTTATTTTACAGTTCAGAAAATTAAATCAGGCCCAGGTATATGCCTTAGCAGAAAAGCACATGACTTGCATGCATCAGACCTGGGTTCAATTCCAGCACTATAAAAAAAACGAGGAAAAAATTAAGCCATAGAGTAAATCAGTGAACCATGAACTAGTACCAGTTTCCAAGTACACAGAGGCTGAAAACTGCAGACTACCTTCCTCAGTTTAGAACAGTGGTTTTTCAACCCTTGGTCACAGGAGCTAGTCTATAGGTATAAAAATTACAATCCACTGAGTTATAGGTGGTAAACAGGAATTTCAGTCAAATCCTACCCTCTATTAATCCATACTAGAATATCTTTCTTCGTATTATTGCCTCAAAAAGGGTAAGGATTCTTTTACACTTCTTTAATTTAAATATTTGTTTTTTTAAATCATTATAAAATTCTGAGGTTTCTCTATAGCCTGTGACTGCCCCTTGATTATGTTTAATGTGAAAATTCTATGTAGTACATATAATTGTTAAGTACATGTGTTTTGGTGTCAAATCTAATTTCTAATTCTGGCTCTCTTACTGACTAGCTACACGACTTGGGTAAATTCATCTATAAAATAAAGTAAATTTATCTACTTCATTAGGTTGTAGTGGAGAATTACATTAAATTTTATATAAAATAAAGTTAAATGGTAAATGGTATTATTATTAACATACTTTCAGTTATGCAGACTTTGAACTCCCTCACAAACTGAAACAATTATTTAAGATTCTAAACTCCAAAATTCTTCTCTAACTGCATCCTACTATCCATACTTCATGAATCCCGTTCTTCACCATTACTGTGACTAAGTTACTGACACTTTTAAATACTCCCAGTAGACAATCCTTTCTTGGGCCTTAAACTTCCTATTCTTGATGTTGTGGTTAATCATTTGCTCATGACCTTCTGCTTTTTGGAACACTGTGTCAATTTTAGTCATAGGTTAAGCCAACTCTGTGTATGTGTCTGTAAATTTCTGTAAGAACACTGAAGAATGTCAAAAAATCAAATGAACTAAATCCCTCAAAAATTCTATCTGATCATAACTGAACCCCTTAGTCATTTGATAATATTTTCTTCCTCATTCCTACTTCACCCCTAGCAACTATTCTAGCAGCTTATGATTTGAAGATAAAATCTACCTTCATTTTATTAACACATGATTTCAACAAGTACATTAGTGATCAAAATTATCCATAATAGCCTCATAATTTTCCTCTTCTAGCCTCATTGTCTTTGCCACTACTGACTCCATCTTTCTTGTTTCAAGATAATAACAGTTTTTATTCCCTTTCTCTATGCTAATGTTTCAAGTCATTATATATTTTTGAGACCTTGAATCCTTTCAACTTTCCCCACTCTCTTAGACTTTCAATTTAGTTCCTTCATCCTTTTTTTCAGTATATGCATATGCTCATCTCTACATATGAAACAAAATCAATTCCCTTAAGCAACCTCCCTTTCTTTCCTTCCTTCTCATTTGTCAATTAAACCATGGTTCTTTAATACAAAAAAACTAAAAAAGAAAGATGGAGCTTTAGAATTAAAATAAAGGAAATAAGTGTTTCTCTATAAAGAAATCATTACAAAACAGGATTTTGTTTCCTGTTATTAACAGATTAAAACAAGGTCTTGTTATTTGTTTTGGCAGGCTACATCCAGCAGTGCTCAGGGTCAATTCCGGGTATGTCCTGGAAATATTGGCGAACCATATGTGATGCTGGGGATTGAACGCAGATTGGCCATGTGCAAGGCACAATGCCCTACCTACTGTACTTTATCTCCAGCCCCTAATGCAAATTCTCAATCTGCATGAAGTACATATCCTAGAACTAGGGAAGTAGTTTTGCAGAAACTTTCTGATCAAAAATGGCTATAGAGACATGGCTATAGAAAAAAATTATAAGTCATCAGTGGTAGATTATAAACTTCATACATCTAAGTCCCTGGGATCAATCCCTGGCACCCCTCCTCTTAAATTATAAAACCAAGAAATAATCTCTTATAAATATGAACAGTTAATTTATGACAAAGAAGCCGATGCTGTAAAATAAAGAAAAGACACCCTACGACTGGTGTTGGAAAAATTGATCAGTCACAAAAGAATGAGATTGGATCACTATCTTACAATATGCACAAAATCTAACTCAAAACAGATTAAATACTTAGATATTAGACCAGAATCTATAAAATACATAGGAAAAAACAGTTCATGATATTGACTTTGGTAGTGTCTTCAGGGATTTGAGTCCACTGGCAAGAAAAACAAAAACAAATTTAAACAAATAGTATCACATGATCACATCAAAATGAAAAGCGGCACTAAGAAAGAAATTATCATTAAAACAAAAGGACATCCTACTGAATGAGATAAAAGATTCGCACACCATACATCTGGGAAAGGGCTAATATCCAAGACATATAAAGCATTCACAAAATGGAACAAAAACAATGCCATAAAAATGGGAAGAGCTGAACAGACATTTCTCTAAAGAAGATATACAGATGGTCTACAGGCACAGGAAAAAACTGCTCATCATCACGGATCATCTGGGAAATGCAAATCAAAATGACAATGAGATATCACTCCACCCAAGTGAGAAAGGGCTATATAAAAAAGGCCAGCAACAAAAAGAGCTGGTGGGGATATGGAAAGAAAGGAATCCTCATTCATATTGGCAAGAATGTAAATTAGGCCAGTCTCTATAGAAAACAGTATGGAAGCTCTCTGTTCCTCCCCATATGACAGAAGCTCCTCCTTCTTGTGCAGAGCCATTCACATCTCTGAGACAAGAGAGCGAAAGGCAAATGAGCAGATCTGGCCAAATTTGGCACTTGGTTTCAAGGGCTGCTTCTAACTTGGGCAAAGTGGAATTTGGAGCCATTAATGACTCCTTTATTAACCTCAACTAAGTGGTCTACATTTTCCAGTTTGATTCCACTCACAGCAAGTTCAAGTGAAGGTTAAGGATTGGAAGCTGCTCTATCTTCTGGTAGGAAGATTCAACCAATATCAATTGGGGCAATGTTGGTGCAAATGTTGTGGAGTCCACTGATGTCTTTATCATCCTAGGATTCACCGGAAGGTTCAGACAATATGGGTCATTCATAATCTCTGCCCATTTTGCTATCCCTATGTTAGAGATGGGTACGAAGAAGTATGACATCTCCCTCAAGACTAGCAGCAATGCCTCGTGCACCACCAACTGATTGGCCACCCCTCCTTTGTCAATTTTATCCACAACAACTCTGATATCATTAATGGTCTTATGACATTAGTTCATGCCATTAGTTCCACCTAGAATCCCCTCTGGGAAACTGTAGCATGATGGCCAAGGGGTTTTCAAGAACATCATTCCTTCTTCTATATGGCACTGCAAGACTGTGGACAAAGTTATCCCTGAACTATATGCTCAGTTGACTGGCCTGGCTTTTTGTGTCCCAATTTCCAATTTACTAGTGGTGGGGGCTGGAGTGATAGCACAGGGGGTAGGGCGTTTGCCTTGCACGCAGCCAACCCGGGTTCGATTCCCAGCATCCCATATGGTCCCCTGAGCACCGCTAGGGGTAATTCCTGAGTGCAGAGCCAGGAGTAACCCCTGTGCATCACCGGGTGGGACCCAAAAAGCAAAAAAAAATAAAAACCAAAAAAAAATCAATTAACTAGTGGTGGATCTGACCTGCAGCCTGAAGAAAGCCACCAAATACAATGACATGAAGAACAGTTTCCTGTGACTTTTTAAATTTTATTTATTTTTTGCTTTTTAGGACATACTCAGAGATGCTCAGGGGTTACTCCTGGCTCTTCAGTCAGGAATTACTCCTGGCAGTGCTGGGGGACCATATAGTATGCCAGGGATTGAATCTGGGTCGGTCACATGCAAGGCAAACGCCCTATCCACTGTGCTATCGCTCTGGCCCTGAGTTTCCTGTGATTTTAACAGTGATACCCACTCCTCCATCTTTGATGCTGGGGCTGGCATTGCTCTCAGCATCCCCTTTGTCAGCTTCTTTCCAGGCATGAGGATTATTAAGGCTACACTGAACAAGCTGGTAGGCCTGATGGGTGACATGACTTCCAGAAATAAGAAGAGCCAGAGGACCAGTAGCCCCAGTGACAGCGTTAGAAGAAGAGAGGCCCTCAGCTGCTAAATAGTCCTTTCTGAGAACTCCTAACGTTAAAAATTTCCATCCCAGACCCCTTGAAGGGGTGTTTTCTCCCTTTCTTAGGAAATTCTACATTTTCATATGCCAGCACCAATGAAATACACTGTACCCTGCTAAAACAATGAAAATATGGCAATTTATTAAAAACATTTAAACTATAACCTATGATACTGATACCTATCCAAAGAACACAAAAACACTAATTTGAAAAGATATATTCTTTGCACCATTAATTATAAACCATGAGTCATATGCAACCCAAGCACACATAATGAATTAGTGGATAAAGTAGATGTGATATATATACACTGAGATAAATACTCAGCTACAAGAAAGATGAAATTTTGCCTTCTGCTTCAAAATAAGTCATAAAGAAAAAGATAAATACTAAGTGACCTCACTCATATGTTGTATATAAAGAAAAAAAGCAAGAAAATAGACAATGTCCAACAGAAGCAAAGCCTTCGACTCTGACAACAGAACTGAGGTTACCAAGATGAGGAATGAACTGAAAGACTGTGACAAGGAGATACTGGCAGTTTGGTGGTAGCAACACTTTACCTCTAAAACATTTGTGTTCTTGTAAACCAGTGTGAACTAAATAAGAACTAAAGAATAAAACAAAACTTATAGGGCCAGAGGTACATGATTTTCTCTGTAAGACTGAGAACAGACCAAGTGAGGAAACTACTCTAAGGTCTGGAATGATAGTTCAAAGGGTTGAGACACATGTCTTGCCTGCAGAAGACCCAAGTTAATCCTCAGCACCATGTAGTCCCCTGAGCATTGCTGAGTGAGCACTAAGCCAAGAGTAGCCGCTGAGCACCCAAATGAAGCTTCAAAGCATAACAAAAACAAAAATTCAACAGATTGTTCATTTATTTACTATGGCAATAAGGAATAAAGCAGATGTTCTAATTTTAAAATTTGTGACTTTTATAAGTTCAAAAATATCATAGTCATGTTTTAATGGGTTACACACCTAGAATAGAAAAGTATATCTGTTACAAGTGGGAAAAGCCAGGTAGGAGAGAAATGAAGTAGCTCAACATAGAAGTAGCAGCAGTTCTCAAATGGGAATAATTTTGCTTCCTAGGAGACATTTGGCAATATTTTGAGATATGCTGTTGTCATAACTTGCAGGGTAGTGTAGTGCTACTGGCATCTAGTGGGTAGAGGGCAAGAATGTCACTAAACATGCTATAATGCACAGGCAAGTCTTTCCCCACCATAATTATTTTACCCAAAATGTCAACAGCACTTTAGCTAAGAAATACTGCTCTATATATAGCCAAAGAAAATATGTCTTAGGCAGGTAGCATGGAGTAAATTAGGATGAAAAACAGAATTAATAAGCTATTACAGATATAGTCTGTCTAGTCAGAGAAAGGGAATTTATTTATTACTGAAAAGGATCACAAAACTTACAGGTGTAACTAGATAAAGGGAATAGAATGAAAAGTAATTTGGTTTGGAGACAGAATCTTCATTCAAACTGCCTCTGCCACTTATCCCTGTTTATAACCTTTGATAAGGCACTGAAACTTTCTTTTATCCATAAACCTTGTTTCTTATCTCATGGACATATGATTAAAAATCAAATATGAGGGGGGCTAGAGCGATAGCACAGCGGGTGGGGCATTTGCCTTGCACTTGGTCGACCCGGGTTTGATTCCCAGCATCCCATATGGTCCCCTGAGTACTGCCAGGAATAATTCCTGAGTGCAAAGCCAGGAGTAACCCTTGTGCATAGCCGGATGCGACCCAAAAAGCAAAATAATATTAAATATGAGGGTTGGAGTGATAGTACAGCGGGTAGGGCATTTGCGTTGTATGCGGCCAACCAAGGTTCAATCCCCAGCATCTGATACTCTGAGCACAGCCAGGAGTAATTCCTGAGTGCACTGAGGGGTGTGATACACAATGTGCTTAATACATATTGTTATTAATAGAATAGAAAAACTCAGAAAATCTGGAGATTTGCTAAATTACATGAGGTTGGTTTACACCCAGCATTGCACAGGGGTTACTCCTGGCTCCGCACTCAGGAATCATTCCTGGCAATGCTCAGGGAATCATATGGAATGCCATGGATTGAACGCAAGGCAAGTACCCTATACACTGTACTATCGCTCCGGCCCTTGGACTCTTTTTTCTAATTTTATCTCTTTCTATTTAAAACACTTAAATAATTGTTTCAGTTTGTGAGGGAGTTCAAAATCTGAATAACTGAAAGTATGTTAATAATAATACCATTTACCACTTAAATTTATTTTACAAAAAAAACTTTTTATTGGGGCCGGAGCGATAGCACAGCGGGTAGGGCGTTTGCCTTGCACGCAGCCGACCTTGGTTTGATCCCCGGCATCCCATATGGTCCTCCAAGCACCACCAGGATAATTCCTGAGTGCAAAGCCAGGAGTAACCCCTGAGCATCACTGGGTGTGACCCAAAAAGCAAAAAAAAACCCAAAAACCTTTTTATTGAATGACTGTGAGATAGACCCTTACAAAGCTGTTCATGATTGGATTTCAGTCATACAGTATTCCAACAGCCAACCCTCGACCAGTGTACATTTCCCAGCACCAGTGTCCCCAGGTTCTCTCACATCACCCCCCACTCCCTACCTTTCTCTATGGAAGGTACTTTTCTTCTCTCTTCTCTCACTTTCTCTCTTCTCTCTCTCCCCTCCCCTTTCCTCCTTTCGGGCATTGTGGTTTGCAGTATTGTTACTGAAAGGTTATCAAGAATATCCCTTACCTACACCTACTTTCAACTCTCAGATCTTGTCCAGCATAATCATTCCCAGCTATAATTGTCATATTGGTCTCTTTTCTATCTTACCTAACTTCAGCCCCACACACACTTTTGGTTAGTTCCAACCATTGCCTCTTCTTTTTTCAACTAATACATCAGAATCCTTTATACTGAAGATCCGTTATGAACGTATAGTGATCTAGGAACTGTGCTAGGTATCTCTAGATACAAAAGTACAATATAATAATACCTAGTCATAATAAGTTCATAAATGATTAGACATAAAAATAAATGCAATTTGGTTGTTTGAGTTTTTTTGCTGTTTGTTTTGAATTGGGGCCACATCTGGCAGTGCTCAGGGAACCATATTTGGTGCTGGGTATTAAATCCAGGTTGGCAGCATGCAAGATCAGCACCCTATCTTCTATACTATCACTCTGGCCAAATATAAGCTGTTAGAGGAAGATACATATAATAAAAATGGGTTATCATAGGAGAGCACATATTTATATGAAAATGTTATACAATAAGAAACTACAGATAGTTCAATATGAACACAAAGTTATGAGATGGTGAGTGACAAGTAACAATGTGAGAGGACAGCTAGGAACAGATCATAAAAAATAAGAGACAACTATTCAAGTCATGTGTTCATCAGTGCATTACAATCAGTTGTGAAGTACCAAATAAATATAGAACTCACATATGTTAAAATTTTAAGGTATTAAAGATGGTTTCACAACTGAGGTGACTAGAGAAGTATTAAAGGATAAAAAAATGCGATGCAGACTTACAAACAGATACAATGAAATACTACTCAAAGATTAAAAGGGAAATCACTTTGTTTATTTTATCATGTTATAGAAGAGCATTGATATAGAAGAGCAAATCAAGTATTGTTCATTAACCAAGTCACTCTTGTGGACCCTAAGCCATTGTTCCTATTTTACTCCGTGACTGGCAGGCGTCCTTGTGAACGGGTTACAAGAAATTATGTATACAGTTATCAAATAACTCCACTAAGTAAAAAGCAAACTTCTAAACTAAATGTCGTATGTTACTATAACAAACAAAAAATCATAGCTGGGGGCTGGAGCGATAGCACAGCGGGTAGGGCGTTTGCCTTGCACGCGGCCAACCCGGGTTCGAATCCCAGCATCCCTGAGCACTGCCAGGAATAATTCCTGAGTGCAAAGCCAGGAGTAACCCCTGTGCATCGCCAGGTGTGACCCAAAAAAGCAAAAAAAAAATATCATAGCTGAACAATAGCTCAACTTCTCTGAAAGAGACTTTCTCCTGCATCCACTATACATCCACTATACAATTCATCTTGACCACTGATTCAAATTTTGAAGAATTTAATTTTTGCTTCCACACGCTCGGGCCAAGTCTCACACATGAGCAGCCATGCGACAAATCACCATAAAGGGAAATATGTATGTATATATGTGTATATATATATATACACACACACACACCTCTCAGACCAGCAAGCTACAGAGAGTATCCTGCCAGCAAGGAAGAGCCATGCAAGCTCCCCGTGGCATATTTAATATGCCAAATACAGTAACAATAACAGGTCTCATCCCCTGACCCTGAAAAGAGCCTCCAATTGTTGGGAAAAATGAGTAAGGAGAAGCTGCTAAGATCTCAGGGCTGGGACGAATGGAGACGTTACTGGTGCCTGCTCGAATAAATCAATGAACAACAGGATGACAGTGATAGTGATGACAGTGATTTTAACATGAATCTGTTAAAGAATTTTATTTTATTTTGTTTTGGGGACACACACAGTGTTGCTCATGATGTACTCCTGATTTGCATAGGGGGCCTTATGGGGATCCTGGGATCAAACCCAGGTCAGACCCATGCAAGGCAAACACTCTAACCACTATACTATTGCTCTGGCCCCAACACAGATACATCTGAGAGTATTATGCCAAGGAAAATTCAGAAATGATAAATATATTTTCATTTATACCGAGGATCATCAATTTGCTCAAGCGGGTACCAGTAATGTCTACATTGTGAGACTTGTTACTGTTTTTAAAGGTAAATCTGTGAGCAGATTAAAACTAATCTTAATGTGGTAATCATTTTGAAATATGTAGGTGTACCAAACATCATAATTTAGACTTTAAATTTACATATGTGTCAATAATATCTCAATAAAAATGGAAAAGGAAGAGGCAGAGTGTTAGAACAATGAACAGGGTGGCTTGCCGTGCATGTTTTCACCTAGGTTTGATCTCTGGTAGTGCCCAGGGCAATCCATATGATGCCCTGGGCACCTCCAGGAGTGTTCACTGAACACAGAGCCAGGAGTAAGCCCTGAGCATAAATGGTTGTGGCTCAAAAACAAAAAAACCAAAAAAACCCAAAAAGCTGTTTTTCATTATAGATAGAATATATTTGAAATACTTAGTCAATGGTACTCAACAAAACAAACAAAAAAAGTTTCCAGTGCTTTGTGTATATTTTCTCTATTTTAATAGATATTATAGTTGAGAAAATATTAGGAATTTATCTTTGCATTTAAATGTCCTATAATTTCCCACTCAAGTCATACATCAGTTCAATACATAAGTTTCTCTAACTCTAAAGAGTCCTGTTTACAATCATTTGGTGAATCATTATTTTGGGCCTGGGAAAGTTAATTTTTTTCATATAAATTAACAATAATAGCATTTGAAAACTCAAAAATAACCTATCAAATTGGAACATTCAATTTACAGATAGCAAGGGAAACATGTAATTGAAGAGAATTCTGATGCTATAGTTCAAGCTGTCACAAATTTTAGGCATACTTCATGCTGGAATCATCTGCATTTCAACCTGGAGTATATATATATTTTTTTAACTTTATGGGGTTCCCTCTTCTCTCTCTTATACTTCCTACATAAGACTAATCTACTTCACAAAACAAAAAGTGTGTAGTGTGTCAATACATATCAATATAAATTAGGATTTTCTTGATACATTTATATGAACAAACTGGATGCAAATCTTAAAGTTTTAAATGTTATTCAGATTCCTTATCATGCCATATACTAATAATTAAGACTGTTCACTGCAGTCTAGTTTGTAACTGCAAGTTGGAACTAATCTAAAATATTCAACAATAGGAAAATGGTATAATAAATAAAATATCTATATAACATATGGACATAAAAAAAACATGCTGGAACAACCTCCAATATATGTTACTTAGTGGAAAAAATAAAGAGCAGGGCAGAACAGAGTACACAGCATGTTTCCATTTGTATAGAAATAATTTATAGGCATGGGGTCTACAGAACTTGGAAAAGAGAAAGAACGACCTTTCATTAAACTGCATTTTTAAAACACTTCATTTTGAAATAATAGAAAATATAAAGAAAATTGCAAAAATACAAGAAGTCTTGTGCACCACTCACCCAGCTCCCACCTCCCTATGGTGACACTTAACTACTGTGCAATATAAAAACTGGGACATTAACAGTTGCACAATTACCAGAGCTTATTCAAATTTCTCCAGTTTTTACTTGCACTGTGTCTATATATAGTTCTGTGTAATTTTATTAGTTGTATAACCATCATCAAACTCAAGACATAGAACTGTTTTATCACTCCCTTATTCCCCAATCCCTATCTTGACATTAATCTAACCACTAATCTGTTCTCCCCAGTATATTTTCTTTTTTTTGTTTTGGCCATACATGGCTGTGAACAGGGCTTACTCCTAGCTCTCTGCTCAGGAATCACTCTAGCAACCTCTGGCTCAGAAATCATGTGTAGTGCCAGAGATCAAACCTCGGCCATGTACAAGACAAGTATCTTAACCACTGTAATATCTCTGTGGCCTCTCTCCCCAATAATTTCATTTCAAGAACATTAATAAATGGTAATATACAGAATGTAATCTTTTTGTGTTTCTCTTTCCACTCAGCATGATTCATCAAAGTGTTGCCCGCATCAATAAATTTACTTCTTTCATAATTCATATAAGTATTACATGAATGAGATGTACCACAGTTTACCCATTTACTTGTTTAAGAACACTTGAATGTCAGTTTCTGGTTTTAGTTATTATAAATAGAGATACTAGTATCATATATTTTCAGGTGCTTGGTGTTTTTCCTCCTTTTGTATTTTGGGCCAAATCTGGCTGAGCTCAGAAATCACTCTTGACAGTGCTTGAGGGAACATATACATTGCTAGGGATTTGAACTGGGGTCAGCGGCATGCAAGACAAGAACCTTATCTCCTGTACTACCTGTCCAGTACTATTTACAGGTTTTGTGTTACGAGGCACATACCTAACAATGCATCTTATATATCTTATAAGCACATTCTTAGCTTTAAAAGAAATTATTAGACTATTTCAGAGGGGGTTGGGTTACATTCAGCAGTACTCAAGACTTACTCCTGGTTCTGTATTCAGGAATTACTCCTGGAGAGCTCTGGGGACCATATGGGATGCCAAGGATTGAAGCCAGGTGGTGACACTCAAGACAAGTGTCCTACACACTGTACTATAGCTCTGGCCACTATTGGACTACTTTTAAGAATGGCTATACTTTTATATATATGCAATATGAGACAATAAATTCGCCTACCTCCTTTCCAGCATTTCTAGCATTTAGTGAGACCACTTAGGGTGGTGGAGAAGTGGCAAAGAGATGGATATGAAAAGTGTGGCAAGAGATAAAAAAACTAGGCTAGAACAGAAGTTATTTCCAGTATGGGCAGGTGAAATGCATCTGAGAAAGAGTCCTCAGAAAAGTAAGGGGAAGCCAAGGAGAGAGTAGGAATGAGACTAACCAGAAGAAGGACCACTGTAGCACTGTTGTCCTGTTGTTCATCGATATGCTCGAGCAGGTACGAGTAACGTCTCCATTGTGAGACTTCTTGTTACTGCTTTTGGCATATTGAATACGCCATGGGTAGCTTGCCAGGCTCTGCCGTGTGGGCGGGATACTCTCGGCAGATTGTCGGGCTCTCGAGAGGGATGGAGGAATCAAACCCGGGTCGGCCGCGGGCAAGGCAAACACTCTACCCGTTGTGCTATCGCTCCAGTCCAGAAGGAGCAGAATGTCAAATATTGCATAATCACACCAAGAGGAGAACTGAAAAATACCTAAGTGATTCAAATTGTTCAGACCATTGTGAAACTTTTGCAAGAATAGCCTCACTGAGAGAAGACATTGACAAGAAAGCAAAAGGTATTGTGAAAGGAAAAGAGGAGAGACCAGTAGTCTGAAGATGACGAATTTTGTTTTGTTTCAAAATGAGAGAAACATATTAGAGTGCTTCTATATTGAGGGTGAAAAGCCAGTAGAGAGCAATGTGTTCAAAATACAGCAGGGATAGACATTGTACTGAATATGGTTTTGAAGCAGTGGGAAGAATAAATACTTAGCAGAGAATATTCAATACAATAGTACTGAGATCTGCAACACCAATGCTGTTCAGGAAATGACGACTGCTGGTAGCTCGAGTCCTGGAGTGTGTGACAAAATAGTAAGAGATAAAAATAGAAATATAAAGAGCCCAGAAAAACAACATCTTTCTTTGGTACCGTAGAATTAAGAAGAGAAAATCATTCATTAGAAGATGAAATGGTTATAAAAGGCAACACTGTAAAGCCCCAAACTTAGGTTGGACCCTGAAAGGAAGCTATGTCATAGACATTTTGAAGGGGGAGGCATTCTGGGAGGAAGAGAGGATGGCTATCAGTAGACTGCACAGGAGCCAAAATTAGTGGGGCATGTTGTGCAGGCTGTGGAGTTGGAATAAAGTATAGGCAGGGAGCTGTTAGAAAACAGCAAGGAGAACTGGGACCAGGGTACAAAGGATCTGGAAGGTCTGATTATGAATTAGAGACTTTGTCTGGTAATTAGAGATATGCCATTTAAAGGTTTCTATCAGGGGATGTACTGTGTGCAGTGATATTTTAGTTTTACTTTGTTTGGGGAGCACATCAAGCTGTGCTCAGGTATCACTTCTGGTAGAGCTAGAGGGACTGTATGGCATGCCAGAGATCGAAACCATGTTGGCCACATGCAAGGCAAGCACTCTACCCGCTCTGGCCCTGGGCAGTTATATTTTTTATTTATATTTTGGGGTTTTACTGGTCACACCTGGTGGTGCTCAGGCCTTACTCCTGGTGGGCCTAGGGGACTATATGGGATACCAGGGATCAAACCTGGTTGGCTGCAAGCAAGACAAGCACCCTACCCTCTGTACTATCTCTCCAGCCTCATAAACATTTTCATTGAGGAGGGGGACACCCAGCATTGCTCAGGGATTAGTCCTGACTATGTACTCAGAAATTTCTCTTGGTAATGTGCAGGGTACTATCTGGGATGCAAGTGATCAAACCCAGGTTGTCTTCGGGCAAGGTAAACACCGTATTCACTATACTAACTCTCCAGGACATCCAGTAATATTTTAAATAGATTAATATACCTCTGGCATTTGGTGTGGAAAGCTTTGTAGAAGCCAAAGTGTTAGGATGCTGTTGATCAGAACTACATCCCAATCAGTTCTAGGGTGAAGACATAGGCTTCATAAAAGCAGAATGACAGACTGGAAGTTGATGCATTTCCAAAATATTGTCTAGGGAGAACTAACCACAGATAGCGGATACTTGCTTATAATTGAGGAACCCATTATAAATTCAAATTTCAAGAAGGGTGCACCACAGGAGTTTAGTAAGATGAGCACTAAAAGGAATCAATTAATTTTGTTTTGGTTGCTTTTGTTTTTGGGTGATACAGTGCAGTGCTCAGGACTTACTCTTGGAGGTTCTCAGGGGACATATGTGGTTCTGGGAATAAAACCCTAGTTGGCTAGGTGCAAGACACTAGGCACTCCCTCCCCATTTTTTGGTCTTATCTTCATATGCAAAAAGCAGAAAATAAATTTGTTAATCTATCTATGTATCATGGCTTTGGTTGATTCACTCAGTTTTTGAAAATTCAGTAAATTATATGCTTCTGACAGACATACTGTTTTGTATGTGTGTTGGTATGGACAATCTTTGCATCTAATAGTTTAAGAAAATATTTTCAGATCCTAAGACCAGAACAAAAGATGTCTTATATATGTCACTTCTACAGGAAAATTGTAACACTGTAGCACTGTTGTCCCACTGTTCATCGATTTGCTCGAGCGGGCACCAGTAACGTCTCCATTGTGAGACTTGTTGTTACTGTTTTTGGTATACTGAATATGCCACGGGTAGCTTGCCAGGCTCTGCCATGCTGGCAGGATACTCTCAGTAGCTTGCCGGGCTCTCTGAGATGGATGGAGGAATTGAACCTGGGTCGGCCATGTGAAAGGCAAACACTCTACCCGCTGTGCGTAGGTCCAGTCCTACAGGAAAATTAATGATAAATATTAATAAATGGGGAAATACGTGCACAAGTTGGAAAACTTCATTTGACTTACTAGGGCAGAATTCTCAGAAAAAAAGGCCAAGACAAGTTTGAGCATTTGAGTATTTAAGACAGAAAGGGCAGTGATTATCAGTATAAAAGAATGGTTGTTTCAATAAATAGTGATGAGAGATGTGAATTTTTTTTTAATTTTTAAAATTTTATTGACTCACTGTGAGTTACAAGCTTTCATGTTTGGCTGACAGATGTGAATTTTATGTGAAAACAACTGTACTCTCACATTACACCATGTATAGAAATCAGTTCTAGTAGATTAAATAATTAAATGTAAACAGAAAAAAGGGTATTTCATTTAAACAATACTTTCAAAACACTGAGTTACTGAAGATTTCTTAATTAAGGTACAAAAATAAAATAATCATGAGTGAAAGTCAAGCTATTGAGGGAGAAAACATTTGCAAAACCAAAGAAGTTAGGAGGTTTTCAGCAAACAACTGAAGATAGACTAGAATCTACAGCATGTAAATAACTATTTAAAAATCAGTTATATGGACTCCACTGCTCAGATGAACCTCCTCTAGGAATTAATTAATCTGTTGAAAAACTCAGGTACGTGGGATTTGTGACTGAAATCTCCAGGCTTTCATGAGGTCAGGGACGGGCTACCTCCCCCATCTCCCTATATTTCTAGATGCCCCAACAGTCATGCAAAGGCACCAAAGCCACCATACAGTTCAAAAATAACTCCAGCTGGATCTGGAGTGACAACACAGAGGGTAGAGTGTTTGCCTTGCATTCGACTGACCCAGGTTCGATTCCCAGCATCCCATATGGTCCCCTGAGCACCGCCAGGAGTGATTCCTGAGTGCAAAGCCAGGAGTAACCCCTGAGCATTGCTGGGTGTGACCCCAAAAGCAAACAACAACAACAAAACCTGCAACTATATCACCCCAATAAAAACTTTGGACATCTCAAATTCTGCAACACTCATAAACCAGGATTAGTAGCACACCAGATTAGATGGGATATAATGTAGAAAGCAACCAATCTTGATTACCAAAATATAAACACAGAAGGCTGAACCTGCAACACATCTTAGTAATTTCACATACAAGGGCTTAATGGCTTTATGGAAAAATACAACAATCTTCACTAACTTTCTTTTAAGGAAAGATTTTTGATCATACTTTTAGCCAATTACCCATAGTAAGAATATAAGATAAATCATTAAAGGTCTGATATGGGGGCAGGCTTAAGGAGTAGTTAGGAAATTGGAAATAATGGTGGTGGGAAGGTGCAGTGGTGGTGAAATTTGTGTTGGAATATTAAATGTCTATAACTAAGCAGGTGAATTTTTCATAAAATTACAAAATAAAAATCAAATAAAAAGGAAAAACAGAAAATGAGCCAGACTAAAACAAGTATTTTAAAGAAAACATATATGACCATTAAACATATGAAAAGATGATCAACCTCTTTAGCCACTGAGATAATGAAATTAAAACCATAATGAGAGCTTTATCACTCCATCTACTCACTCCTACTAGATTGGCAAAAGTTTAGAATTCTGACAAAATTGTGTTGGGAAAAGTGAAGCAAAAGGACTGTCATATATTGGAATACTTCAGAAAATAGTTGGTTATACATACCCTATGTATACATAACCTACAGCCTAGTAATTCTAGAACTAGGCATATACCCTAGAAAATTTCTACACAAAAGTACTGGGAAACATGATAATAGCAAAAAGAAAGAAAAGAAAAAGTAAAGAAAGAAAGAAAAGGAAAGAAAGAAAGAGAGAAAGAAAGAAAGAAAGAAAGAAAGAAAGAAAGAAAGAAAGAAAGAAAGAAAGAAAGAAAGAAAGAAAGAAAGAAAGAAAGAAAGAAAGAGAGAAAGAGAGAAAGAGAGAAAGAAAGAGAGAAATGGAGAGAGGGAGGGTGGTAGGAAGGGAGGAAGGGAGGGAGGGAGGGAGGAAGGAAGGGAGGGAGAGAGGAAGGAAGGAAGGGAGAGAAGGGAGGGAGGGAGGGAGGGAGGAAGGGAGGGAGGGAGAGAGGAAGGAAGGAAGGAAGGGAGTGAGTTAGGCACAGGAGCCTGACAGATAGTGCAGAAGTTAAGGTGTTTATCTTACACATGGCCATTCTCAGTTCTGTCCTGGGCACTGCATTATGGTCTTTGAGCACTGACAAAAGTAATCCCTGAGAACAGAGCCAAGAGTAAGTCATGGATACTGCCAGTGTCCCCAAAACCAAATAAAAAACTGGAAACAACAGAAAGAATAGCGATATAATCAAACTGGAGTACTGTACAAAATGGAAATAATGGAATTAGTTACATTTGACAGACAAAAATCTTTTCACACAATGTTGAATGGAAGATAAAATACAAAAGATTGCATGTAGTATGATTTCATTGATAAAATAGAGAAAACTAAAGTATACAGTCTAGAGATATATACAGAGGTGGCATGACAAGGAAAGCAAAATTACAGAAATCAAGAGTAGTTATAAGGGAATGGAGGGGTCATACGCTGTGAAGTATACATATGGTGCTGGAAATGGTTTTCAACTTCAGTGGTAGTTATATAAGACTTTACCTGAAAATTATTTATTGAAATTTAATTGATAACTATTTATTTTATGCGATTTTCTCTACATACGCTATATCTCACCAAAAAGTGCATCTAAGAATGAATCATGTGTATTACAAGGGCTACTCCTAGCTCTGTACTCAGTGATCACTCCTGGTGGGGTTTTGGGGCCATATGTGGTGCCATAACTTACACCCAGTTAAGCTGTGTGCAAGGTCAGAACTTACATGTTGTACTGTCTCTCCAATATAAACTTTTAAATGGAGCTTGACTCCAAAAGGAAGGAGGTAGTGAAGCAGTTACAGGAAGATTTGGTATTGAAAAATATTGTATTTTTCAATATTTCATATTTCAACATGTTCACCAAAATATAAGAATATTCATAGTACCATATATATATACGTAAGAGCTGCAAATTGAAAATCACACAAAGGCCCATACAGCTGTAGCATGGATAACAAAATTATAGCATATTCACCAAAAGAATATGTATTGTAATGCAAATGAATGGACTGGACTACATGCATTAATAAGAACAAGTCTCACAAGCATTGTGTTGTTAGGCTTAACAAATTTAGCAAATCAAGAAAATAACAGAATGTCCAGTTAAATTTAAATTTCAGATACAAGATGACTCATTGTTAATTAAGTATGTTCCATGCAAAATGATTCATCATTTATCGGAAATTGAAATTTAATTCAGTATTCTTTATTTTCTCTGGAGACTTACACTGAAAATGAAAGCAGTCAGACTCA
This sequence comes from Sorex araneus, assembly GCF_027595985.1. Taxonomy (NCBI): domain Eukaryota; kingdom Metazoa; phylum Chordata; class Mammalia; order Eulipotyphla; family Soricidae; genus Sorex; species Sorex araneus. The sequence goes on from NC_073313.1 coordinate 142,470,609, forward strand.
GAGTTTACCGTTGGTGAAAACTACTGACTGAAGTGGATCTAAGGGGTACCTCTGGACCTCTCTAGTTTCTTGATCTGGATACTGGTACATTGAATGAATTCACTCTGTAAACATTTATCCAACTGTCTAATTACGACCTGTGCACTTTTCTGTATGTATGTTATGCTTTAATTCAATAACAAATCACATCTATCATCTATCTATAATCCATTTATAATCTATCTGGTAGTGACCCAAGTATGTTTAATATTCAAAGATTAAACAGAAAAAGGATAAACTTAACAAGAAATGAACAATAATGACACAAACTAAAGGGAAATACCTTGGGTAGCTAATTTTATCTAGAAAACAAATGGCCTAAAATCAAAGTATGTTCAACTTCAATAATTATAGAAATGAAAATGGGACCAATTCCACTTTAAACATTGCAGATAATAGTAGTTAAGTTAGAAAACTTAAGTAAGTTGGCCTGGAGCAATAGTACAGAAGGTGGGGCACTTGCCTGGCATGCAGCAGATTCAGGTTCAATAGCCAGCACTACATATGGCCCACCATACAGCACAGTCAGGAATAAGCCCTGAGCACTGCCGAGTGTGCCCTCCAAAACAAAAGTTAACCTCATGTCTTTATGAAAATTTGGTAGTATATGTATTTGGAGGAAGGGGTTGGGTCACATTTAGTGGTGCTCAAGAACTACTTCTAATTCTGTGCTTATTCCTGGCAGTGTCCAAGACCCCTGGGGTCCAGAACATTCCAGACAAGCATTGTAATGCCCGTACTAGCTCTCTAGCCCTGATAGTATATATTTTAAATGCAGAGATGTACTGGGAAGTTGATAGGTTAGCTATCCCAGGATTCCTTCTATTTCCAGAAAAACTTACTTTTATTCAATTTTCTCACCAATTTATTCTGTTCTTGAGTCAAATAGGTATGGTGGTGAGCCAAAATAGTAAGTAAGTTCTGAGACCTGAAAATAAGGAGTGCTTCAGGGTGTATTATCTCTGTAGCAGCTAGGAATCTTGTCCAAAGGTCTGTGGTTTGATGTAGAGCCGAAGGGCAAAGTGTGGAACATGACTTCCAGTGAAGACTTGACTTACTGTGGGAACCTTGACACTGCTTATGTGACTTAGTATTCCAGGTTTCGCTGGATCGGAAATGATGAGAAGAAACTGAAGAGTTAGGTTGTATTCATTCTACTTTGACATAAAACTGGAGTCCAGAAACCTTGATGCCCCCGAAGGGTATGACCAGCTGACTGAAAACATGCCTGTAGCTACAGTACTGGCTCATAAGTAAAACCCACCATGCATTTCCTGATTTTATTGACCACAACTGGTGGTTCTCAGGGCTCTACAAAGAGGGATCACTCCTGGTCTGACTCAGGGGTCTGACTGTATGAGGTTCTGGGGATCAAGCCTCGTTCATAGCTGCCTACAAGGCCAAGCACCCTACCCGCTCTACTGTTTCTCCAGTCCCCCACTGTGCGTTTTCTACTGACTGTTCCTATGACTTAGGACACTCCAGTATTGGTCAATATAAAAGATATATAAGGCAATGGTAGAACTATACAGAAAAAAAACATCCAACCCCATTGAAAAATTGGGAGAAGAAATGAACAGAAACTTCCTCAAAGAAGATATTCGAATGGCCAAAAGGCACATGAAAAAATGCTCTTTATCACTAATCATCAAGGATATGCAAATCAAAAAAACAATAAAATATAATCTCACACCACAGAGACTGGCACACATCCAAAAGAACAAGAACAACTAGTGCTAGTGCAGATGCAGATGTGGGGAGAAAGGGACTCTCCTTCGCTGTTGGTAGGAATGCCAACTGGTCCAGCCTTTTTGAAAAACAATATGGACATCCATCAAAAAATTGAAAATGAGCTCCCACTTGATCCAGCAATACCACTTCTGCGAATATACCCTGGGAGTCCAAAAATATACATCAGAAACATCATCTGCACTATATTCACTGCAGCACTATTCACCATAGCCAGAATTTGGAAACAACCTGAGTGTCCAGAACAGACGAGTGGATAAAGAAACTATGGTACATCTACATAATGAAATACTGTGCAGCGGTTAGGAAAAACAAAGTCATGAAATTTGCTTATAAATGGACATAGATAGTATCATGCTGAGTGAAATGAGTCATAATGACAGGAACAGATTTATAATGACTGTGTTCGTTTGTGGTATATAAAATATATAGTAGAAGACTAATATTCAAAGCCAGGGTAAACACAGGCTAGGAGGACTGGTCAAGGACTGGAATCTACCACAAGTGTTTGTGGGGCGAAAGGTAGGTAAGACAGAGAAGAGAGCAATATGACAACAGTTGGAAATGATCACAGTGAACAAGAACTGAGTAGGTAAAGATATATATATATATATATATATATATATACATAATACATATACACAACCTTTCTATATCTGTATTGCAAACCACAATGACCGAAAGAGAGAGAGAAAAATGCCTGCCATAGAGGTAAGCTGGGAGTGGTGTGATGGGAGGGACATTGGGGACACTGGTGGTCGGAAATGTGCACTGGTGGAGGGATGGTGTTGGAATATTGTATGACTGAAACCTAACCACAAACAGCTTTGTAAGAGTCTATCTCACAGTTTTAAATAAAAACAATTTAAAAATCACACCCTAGTATTAAGCTGAGCCCACATGAGCAGACAAGTGACAATAACAATACATATAAGGGGAACCAGAAACCAAAGAGAAAACCAAGCAAAACACTTAGAACAGGCCTTTAATGAAATAGTTGTTGAATTATTGAGCTAGACAACCTGGCATTTAAAAAGACCTCTCAAGAAAATTAAAAATTACAGAAGATTATTTGGAACTAAATAAATTAATAGTAATTGAAACTAGGAGTAATTATCATTCCAAATATTGAACCAATGCAATAATTCAATTAAAAGCAGAAACCAGATCCCCCTAGGAAAGTAACTTTATAAATCCAGGGTATATATTTCAACAAACTTCTTGTTAATAAATGTAGAATGAGAATTAAATCATAGTAATAAATATTGACAAGAAGATAATTTATGTTCTACTGATCCAATTGTATACCAAGACAATGTAGTTTCTAAAAGAGTTTTGAACAATGGACCAGATAGTACAGTGGGTTAGGCCCTGCTCACAACTGACATGGGTTCCATCCCAGCACAATATGGTTCTCCAAGCCCTGCAAACAATGATTCCCAAGCACAAAGCCAGGAATACACCCTAAGCATCACTGGGTGTTGCCCCCCAAACAAACACAAACAAATGAACAAGCTTCAAACAGAGCTATTTGTAGAAAGTTAAATGAATCTCACAAACAATGTGGGTTTTTTTTTTTATTTGGGGGTGACAACTGGCAATGCTCAGGGGGAACTCCTGACTGCACTCAGGAACCTCTCCTGGGGGTGCTGGGAGGACCATATGGATGCAGGAGATGGAACTCGAGTAGACTGCATGCAAGGCAAGCTGTATTATCTCTCCAGCCCCTCACAAATAATGTTGAGGCAAAAAAAATCAGTAACTGTAGAACACAATGAATCACTGAGAAACAAGAAAAATACCAGTCCTTCAAAACAATAGTATAGTAATCAGGGTGCTTTCCTTGCACAAAGCTGACCTGGGTTTGATCCCCAACACCACAACACTATCCCCCAAGCACTGCCAGTAATGATCCCTGAGTACCAGCAGGTATGGCACAAAAAACAGAAGCCAGGCCGCCGAGATGTGATCCGGGAGCCGCACGCGTGTGCGGCCTCTCCGCAGCTGCACGAGCGCGAATCCAGACCCAGCAAAACTTCTTTTGGCATGGGCAACTCCTCGCAGAATGTCTCCAGCCTGAGAACTAAGCCTCGGCCCCGTGCCCACCCAGGAGGGGAAAGGTATTTCTCTCTCTCGCCTCTTTCTCTCCGGGGATGAAGGGCGCGGTGACCGCCATATTATGACGACCACTGATGGGGTTTTCAAGCTTGCAATGATCCAATATCTGGAAGAAGTCTCCCTGAACTTAGTTGTTAACGTACAGAAATACAAAATCGCGCGGCCGACCTCATTTTTCTTCACAATAGGTCTGACTCTAGTGGGGTACTCCTAACAATAATAGTGAGGTGTGTGTTGAAATATTGAATGTAACCAAAGTAAACAGAAAGTAAAGTGAAAAAAAAGAAGCCAAAAATCCACTCTATATTGTTAGGGACATAACATATACTGGAAAAGATTAACACCACACTTAGAATGGTAATTAAACTCAACTACTGGCCTAATGCAACCTGTCCTGACTACTTAACACTCAAGTGACACTGCTCTGGCAAAGATTAACAAAAATCCATTTTTCCTGGCTTGGGGTCATACTGGAAACAAGTGAAACACATTTAAAAACAGATGACACCCTTTTATTCCTAGAAACTCTTCCATTGTTAATCCTTTGGTGTCTCTTCAACCTCTTTAATTAACTTCTTTACCTTTAAATATGAGAGGTCGTCACAAGTATTTAGTGTTGGCTCTCTCATTATTTAGTGTTTCTCTAAACAATGTTCCCTGAAAAACATCACCATGTATTCTAAATATTTATTTGCACCCAGATGTTGCTTCTAATCTTTAGCTGTGAACTCCTCATTTTCTTCCTGGATATCCTAATACATTTCAAAAGCAACACATCTAAAATCAAACTCATTATGTTTCCCACTGCTATTTCATTTCTATATACATATTTTCTGTTTTTTTCACTAGTTTGCCTTCAGCACCTCCCACACTTGATTGATCTAAGTCCGAGGCATGAATTTCTAGAAATTTCTGTCACAGAAATAAAAAATGTCACTTGATAATATCTCCTTCCTTCACCCCTTATATGATAATGTAAAACAAAATAACAAAATCATATTCAACCTCTGAAACTATTTTAGAGGACCAGCAACTCTGCTTGCTCTATATAAATGGAAAATGATTCTCTTAGATGGAGGGTGTGCTTTGCTTTGGGAATGACATTTTGTTAGCTAAAGAAAATGTAATTCTGTTGTAATGTAAATCCAGAAAGCTCCAAAGACTCAAATCCAGTTGTCTTATATATAACTATCAATGGTGTCCCTAAAATCCTCATTAACCATCCCTCAGAACAACAAAAGAAAAGAAGATACAGTAATTATTAAGAGGATATTATATATACGTAGTTGTTCTATGTGTTTAATACATGAGTTAATCCTACATCTCTGTGGAGCTATATATAAAAATTTCATTTAAAATTGGGCTGGAGGGGCTGGAGAGATAGCACAGCGGGTAGGGCGTTTGCCTTGCACGCGGCCGACCCGGGTTCAAATCCCAGCATCCCATATGGTCCCCTGAGCATGGCCAGGGGTAATTCCTGAGTGCAAAGCCAGGAGTAACCCCTGTGCATCGCCAGGTGTGACCCAAAAAGCAAAAAAAATAAAATAAAATAAAATAAAATAAAATTGGGCTGGAGTGATAGCATAGCGGTAAGGCATTCGCCTTTCAGGCAGCTGACCCGTGTTTGATTCCTCCGCCCCTCTAGGAGAGCCCGGCAAGCTACCGAGAGTATCGCGCCCACACAGCAGCAAGCTACCCGTGGCGTATTGGATATGCCAAAAACAGTAACAATAAGTCTCACAATGAGAGATGTTACTGGTGCCCGCTCAAACAAATCGATGAGCAACGGGATGACAGTGACAGTGACAGTGATTTAAAATGAGACTGAAGGGGCTGGAGAGATAGCACAGCGGGTAGGGCGTTTGCCTTGCACGCGGCCGACCCAGGTTCGAATCCCAGCATCCCATATGGTCCCCTGAGCACAGCCAGGGGTAATTCCTGAGTGCAGAGCCAGGAGTAACCCCTGTGCATCGCCAGGTGTGACCCAAAAAGCCAAAAAAAAAAAATAAAAAAAAAAAATAAAATGAGACTGAAGGTCAGAAAGATAGTACAGCAGTAGGGCTCTTGCCTTGCATGCAGCAGACCCTCTTAGGATCCTCAGCATCCCATATGCACACGACCAGGAGAAATTCCTGAGTTCAGACCCAGGATTAACCCCTGACCATCATCAGGGGTTAATCATCAGACCCCCAAACCAATACAATGTCTATCAGAATCCCAACTATATACATCACAGAAATAGAGAAAAATACTAAAATTTCTATGAAAACACAGAAGATCATGAATAGCCAAAACAATCCTGAAGAATAGGAGAACAAAATACAAAATCAAAGGTACTCCATCCCATGGTTTCAAATTGTAATGCAAAATACATTAGTCAAAATAGTGTGGTATTAGAATTAAAACAAATATATAGAACAATATCGTAGAACTAAGAGTCCATAGATATACCTGTCCTCCACACACACAGGTCGAGAACTAATTTATGGCAAAGGAGCCAAGAGCATACAAGAGAAAGGAAAGTTTCTTCAGGTAAATGGTGCTGGAAAGACTGGGGAACTGCATACAAAAGAACAAAATTAGGCCACTATCTTATACCATATACAAAAACTAACTCAAAACAGACTGAGATTTGAACATAAGAACTGAAACCATGAAATATATGGAAGAAAACATAGGTGATAAATTATTCAACACTGGCCTTATAAATGAACAAAATAAAGCAAATGAAATTCTATCAAATGTAAAACTTTTGACACACCAAGAGAAACCATCTACAAAACAAAGTCAGAGAGATAGTGCAGTGACAGTGGACAGTGCTTGCCTTGCACACAACCAGCCTGGATTCAATCCCATACGGTCACTTGAGTACAAAGCCAGAAATAAGCCCTGAGCACCACCCGGTGAAGTCCCAAACCCCAAAATAAATTTTAAAAAATACCCAAAAACAAAACCCAAAAGTAATAACTTCCTCAATTGACAGAAGAAACTTCATGTTCTATGTCTGGCAGGGATTTTAGTTAATATTCATAATATATAAACAACTTGTACAACAATACAAAAGAAAAATAACCAAACAACTAATTTTAAAAATGCTCGGAGACATAAAAATGAGTATTATAGTATCATAGTAGCTTAGAGAGACTGCCTTACAAGTATACCAAATCCCCAGCGTCTCATTTGCACCAAATGCAATCCTGGCAGCTCTGTAGTATGTCTCACACATACACACTCACCAGGAGTGTCACCTTCACCAAGTATGTGTGTGAAAAATGCAGGGGCCTAGGTGAGTATCACAAACACAACTTATGTGTTTCAAGGAAGAGTGTGAGGCCTGGTTTACAGCACACGTACATGCACCACAACCTGATACATCAAAGCACCACACTCATACTTGGCCATGTTGACAGCTTCACATTTCCTGAATCTCTGCACTGTGCGACACACTTTGAGGTAGATTGATTGGCCAGATGAAAACTCCAAGCTTTTTTGGAAAGGGGGCAAGTGGATTCCCCTTCCTTCTGGCTATGACAGTTAGTCTTCATCCTCGGTCTCTACCATACATCAACGGGCCCAGCTCCGCAAGTGCATGGACACTTATGTGTCTACATAACAGCAGGTCCAAACTTCACACTACTCACAGCAAAGTAGGAACGCAGGAAACTTGATAGGAAAGACATAGAAGCCCACCAAGTTCAATGGGTGAAAACAAGAACACAGAAAGCTTAATCAGCATCAACCAGCTCAGTAAATCCTCATATAATAACTTTAGTGACATCATTGCAAGGAAGTTTAATGAGCTCAAAGAAACAATGACACGGGTAGTCAGGAAAGCCAGCAGTACAAAAGAAAAACAGACTGCTGAAATGAGAAAATCACAAGTAGAAATGAAGAGTATGGCAGGTGATATTTAAAAACTCAATAGTAGCTCTGAATAGCATATTAACAGTAGATAAGCAAAAGATCAAGGAGCTCAAGGATGAGAAGGAGAAAAGTGCTAGAAACAAAGATGAGATGGTGGAAAATAGTTTGAAAAAAAAGAACAGCATATCAGAAAATGGGATGAATTTAAAAGGAACAATATAAAGGTCATCAGAGTCTCTGAAGAACAGAAAGCTAAATTTGATGAAGAAATAATATTTAAAGAATTCGTAGAGAGGAATTTCCTAGATTTGAGTATTACAGGAACTGGGATCCAAGAGGCCTGAAGGGTTCCAGAGAAAATAGATTCAACTAGGAAAAATCCAAGACACATTGTACTCAAAATGACAAATTCTGAACTAGAGAGAGAACACTAAAAGCAGCAAGCTCAAAAAAGGAACTAAGGAAAGCCATTAAGAATCACAGTCGAGGGGCTGGAGAGATAGCACAGCGGGTAGGGCGTTTGCCTTGCACGCGCCAGACCCCCATATGGTCCCCTGAGAACAGCCAGGGGTAATTCCTGAGTGCATAGCCAGGAGTAACCCCTGTGCATCGCCAGGTGTGACCCAAAAAGCCAAAAAAAAAAAAGAATCACAGTCGAGCCCACCCCAAGGAGGTTCCGAGCCACCGCCCATGAAGGGCTCCTTAGGCTCTTGAATGGCCATGATCCCAGAGGCACACAAACCTATCTAGGAACCTAGCGGCTTTCGGCAGAAAACCCTCCAGACTTATTACTAAAGTATCAGAAATCCAAAATCACGTGGCCATTTATGCTCTTCCTAACCAGCAATAGAAAACAAATTATCTAATGATACCTTTTCGGCAGGTCTGATTGTTGGGGAAAATTCCAAATAATAATGGTGGGTCTTCTGTCGAAATATTGAATGTGATCAAAGTGGAGAGAGAGTAAAGTGGAAATCATCTGCCACACAGGCAGAGGGAGGAGTGGTATACTGGGGTTCTTGGTGGTGGAAAATGTGCACTGGTGAAGGGATGGGTGTATGATCATTGTATGACCGAGACTTTAACTGGAAAGCTTTGTAACTGTTCTATGATGATTCAAAAAAAAAAAGAAAGATGGTGGATGGATGGGTAAACAATCACTGTATGAGTGAAATGCAAACACAAAAGTTTATAACTTTGTAACTGTACATAACAGTGATTCTCTAATAAAAAATTTAAAAAAAAAGATTCACAGTAGATCTATCTAATGAGAATCTATGCAAGTCAGAAGAGAGTGGAGGAATATAGTGTAAAACTTCAAGGAAATGAACAGCTCAGCAAGAATACTCTATAATTTAGATTATCATTCAGATTTGAAGAAACAATACAGAGCCACAGGAACATACAACCATTTAGGGAATTCACAGCCTTGAAAACAGTTTTACTAGAGTTAATAGAGGTTCTATATAGGTCAGGACAAACTTCTCAGAATATGGTTTTGAATATGACACTCACTCATTGTACTTATGGTTGTCCTATACAAGATTAAGGAAGGTAGATTTACTCCTAGCTCTGTAAGAGATTTTATAATTTTCAAAAATGAATGACTGTCTCATTTATATTGAATGTTCTATGTCTTATCAGTCTATTTGCATCCAAATTTTACTGCAATCCTGTCTGCATTAGAAAACACTTAAACAGTACCTATAATATTTTCTAATATTAAACCAATTTTCCATTTCTCAGGATACAACACTTTGTAGTTTTATAGACCTATTCAGATTTTTCCATTCAATTGTTCATATTTGTATTCACTTTTACTAAAATTTACAGTTGTAGACTGTATCTATTTCATGTAAACTCTGAAATATAGAGAAGAATTTTTTTTTAAATTTAATAATGATAGGGAAGACAAGATTTTACCATAATGAGAACAAAGTTGGGCACAGCGGTAGTTGGGCACTGCGATAGCACAGCAGTTGGGTGTTCGCCTTTCACACAGCCGACCCAAGTTCGATTCCTCCACCCCTCTCGGAGAGCCCAGCAAGCTACCAAGAGTATCGAGCCCGCAAGGCAGAGCCTGGCAAGCTACCCGTGCGTACTGGATATGCCAAAAGCAGTAACAATAAGTCTCTCAATGAGAGACGTTACTGGTACCCGCTTGAGCAAATCGATGAGCAACAGGATGACAGTGACAGTGACAGTAACAGAGAACAAAGTAAAATATAGAAGTTTATGCACTCATGGTGACTCTTTAAAAAATGTTAGGGGCTGGAGCAATAGCACAGCAGGTAGGGCATTTGCCTTGCATGCGGCCGACCCGAGTTCAATTCCCAGCATCCCATATGGTCCCCTGACCACTGACAGGGGTAATCCTTGAGTACAGAGCCAGGAGTAAACCCTGTGCATTGCTGAGTGTGACACAAAAAGCAAAGTAATAATAATAATAATGATAATAATAATAAAATTAAAAACATTAATGCAGCAGGAATTGGAGTGATAGTATAGTAGATACGATGCTTGCCTTGCATGTGGCTCCAACCAGGAGTGATTCCTGAGCCCAGATCCAGGGGTAAGTCCTTAGCATCTCTTGGTATTATCCACAAACAAACAAAAGTTAATGTTACATATTTTAAATAAATACCAGAGTTGAAAAATAATTTTTGTATATGAGAGTAGATATTTTATTATATTGTATCAAATGATTCTATTTGTTTTTTCTTGGTGGGGGTTGATTTTTGTGTCACACCTGGCGATGCACAGGGGTTACTCCTGGCTCATGCACTCAGGAATTACTCCTGGGAGTGCTCAGGGAACCATATGGGATGCTGGGAATCAAACCCGGGTCAGCTGCGTGCAAGGCAAACACCCTACTCGTATTGTTCCAGCCCCAAATGATTTCATTTGTATAAGTTAAAATTATATATCAATTAATCATCCCAAATTGACTTTTATTGATTAATTTTCTAATAATTTCACTTGCTATTCTTTAACAATCTCTGAAGCAAGCAATTTGAAATAAATTTGTTATGTGCCTGCTAAGGGGAACTATAGGGACGGGAAGGAAAATGAGGACACAGATGGAGGGAAGATCACACTGGTGGTAGGACTGGTGTTGGACATTGTATTCCTGAAACAACTGTATTATGAATAACTGGAATCATGTTTTAATAATAATAACAACTTTAAAATGTGTTAGCACCACCCTTAGTTAAGGCAACAGATAACATCATTATTATCAACAACATTGAAGGAAGGGGTGGAAATTTTTAAATGGGCGGAGGATCTAAACAGGCATTCCACCAAGACAACAATGGTCAACAAACACATGAAATAATATTCATTGTCACATCCTTAGGATAATATAAATCAAACCAAAATGAGAAATATATCTCACATCATTTGGGATGGCTTTATTAAAAAGTCAGTATAAGAATGAACACCCAAAAGGAGAGAGAGAGCAAAAGGGAATGCCCTGCCACAGAGGTGGGGTGGGGTGGAGGGATACTGGGACCGTTCACTGTATCACTGTATCACTGTCAGCCCATTGCTCATTGATTAGCCCGAGTGGGCACCAGTAATGTCTCCATTGTGAGACTTGTTACTGTTTTTGGCATATCAAATACACCATGGGTAGCTTGACAGGCTCTGCTGTACGGGCGAGATGCCTTCGGTAGCTTGCTGGGCTCTCCAAGAGGGACGGAGGAATCGAATCCGGCTCAGCAAGGCAAACGCCCTTCGGCTGTGCTATTGCTCCAGCCCCTTACCTCACGGTGATTCAATAATTAAAAAAATAATAAAAAAAGAATGTTGGTGAGGGTGTAGACAAAAAGAAATTCTGATACTCTATAGATGGGAATGTAAAAAAAGTTGAGCCTCTGAGAAAATAGAGCACAATAACTAAGATGAGGCTTTCCACCCAGATGAGACCCTGAGCGGGGCTTCTCCGTTCCTAATAGACCATGATCCCAGAGACCCACTAACTATTTTCGGCACCCAGCAGCTTCTTGCAGAAATGCCTCTAGACTGTGAACTAAGCTATGGCCCCATGCTGCCCCAGGAGAGGAAAGGTTTTTCTCTCTCGGCCTTTCCTTTCAGTGGCAGTGTGGTAACCACCATCTTTTCGAACCCACTAAAGAGAGGTATGAGTTTGCAGTGATGCAATTTCTGGCAGAAATTTCTCTGGATTTAATTACTAAATACCAGAAACCCAAAACCTTATATGCTCTTCATTCTCAGCAATGGAAAACATATTATCAAATGATGCCTTTTTGGCAGGTCTGATTGTTGGGGGAAAATTCCAAATAGTAATAGCGAGTTTTCTGTTGAAATACTGAATGCAATCAAAGTAAAGAGAGATTAAAGTGAAAATCATTAGCCACACAGGCGGGGGTGGGGGGGATGGGAGGTATACTGGGGTTCTTGGTGGTGTAACACGTGCACTGGTGAAGGGATGGGTGTTTGATCATTGTATGACTGAGACTTAAACATGAAAGCTTTGTAACTTTTCTTATGGTGATTCAATTAAAAAATAATACCTAAGATGAAAACAAATGTCCATCAATGGATAACTAGATAAAGAAGTTCTGGCAATGATGGAGAGATAGTACAGCGGGTAGGTCACTTCCCTTGCACCCGACTGACCTGTGGTTTCATCAATAGCATTGCATATGGTTCCTGAACATTGCCAGGAGTTATCCCTCAGCACAGAACACAGAGTGGGAATGTGATGAAAAGTGAGCCCTTTCACTACTAGTTGGAATGTTGTCTGGTTAAACCTCTATTAGGGATCCAGTAGAGAAAGTTCTTTAAAAATTTAGAATAGATCTTCCTTTTGATCCTGAAATCCCACTACTTGGTATCTATCCATTATCTCCTTGGTATCAGTAATGTGTTGATCCTTTAATAATGCAAAAGTATTACTTAAAAAATGTATCCAGATCTATATTCACTGCAGTGCTAAATACAAAAGCCAAGATATGGAAATAGCTCAAATGTCCAAAGACAGATGAACAGATAAAGAAGTATTTATATATATACAATATGCAGCTAAAGAAAAGATGATATCTTGCAGTTGGCTGGAACTTGGGTGGAACTAGATGGTAGGTATCATGTTAAGTGAAATAAGAGAGAGAGGAAGAACAAATAACAGATGATCTCACTCCTCTGTGATCTATAGAGAAGCAAAATAAGATAATAGATACTATCAAATGAAGACAAACCTTTGCAAAACTGAGATTACCAAGCAGTCAGCATGCAGTGGGTAGTGGAGGGCTACAAGTGTCGAGCGAGAAATCATGCAGGGACAGTGGTGTAGGATCTGGGGAACTTTGGTGGTGATGAAGGTTCAGTAACTTTGTTCATCAAAACCATGAAAGTTAACATTATTGTAATCAAATTCTTTAAACTACAACTGCAATGTGCATTTTCTTATAATTAGGTAGTACTTGAATAATAGATACTGAGAAAATGTATGTAGGATACCTTCCCTTTCCATAGCTTGCATTAAACCCAGCAGACAGAACCATCTAGCTGCACCTACCACCTTGACAGTAAACAAAAAGAACTACAAGTTAGTCCATCCAGAGAGCTCCCTGGCAGTGGAGAAGTGAAAGGTTAATTGGAAGGCTTTCAATCTACATTATCAGCCTACAATAGGAGCAATGGGAAAACAGGACAGTACACTATCAATCTCAATGAAGGATGACAGTAGTCCAGAAGACTACACTAGAACTAACCCAACTACTAACCTTCCAGATAAGGACTCTACAGTGGAAGTACTATGATGTTTAATGAGGTCAAAGTAATATGGAACAACCAGCCAATAAAACACAAGAGGATATGATAGCAGAAATGATAAAAATACAAGCAAAAATGACAGAACTAATGAATTTGGTAAGTGAAATGAAAGGGACTCAGCAATAGAGGGCCTCACTAACAGAGTAACAGTACCTGATGACAAAAATCAATGAGCTTCAAGATGGATGGATAAAACCTCCAGACAACAACAAAAGAATGGGGAAAAGCCTCAAAATAAAAGAACAACAAACACCTTTGGGATAAATTAAAAAGGAGTACTATAAGAATCATCAGGTTGGGGCTGGAGCAATAATACAGTGCGTAGGGTGTTTGCTTTCATGTGGCTGACCCGAGTTCAATCCCTGGCATCCCATATGGTCCCCCGAGCACCGCCAGGAGTAATTCCTGAGTGCAGAGGCAGGAATAACCCCTGAGCATTGCTGGGTGTGACCCAAAAAGCAAAAAAAAAAAATTAAAAAAGAATCATCAGGTCACAGAGGAACAGCAATGTGACCTTGATGAAGAAGCATTAAGACATCATTGCTCAGAAGTTCCAGAGCTGGAGAGCACATGCACTCAGATCCAACAAGCCCAGAGGGTACCAGCTAAAAAGAGCTATAAATAAATATATACCAAGACACATCTAATCAGAATGATGAAAGCCATAGATATAGAATACTGAGAAGCTGCAAGATCAAAGAAAGAAGTATATATCAAGGAGCACCAATAAGATTTACAGCAGTGGTGCTGGAACAATAGCACAGCAGGTAGGGCGTTTGCCTTGCACGCGGCCGACCCGGGTTCTAATCCCAGCATCCCATATGGTCCCCCCAGCACTGCCAGGAGTAATTCTTGAGTGCATGAGCCAGGAGTAACCCTTGTAAATCATCAGGTGTGATCCAAAAAGCAAAAAAAAAAGATTTACAGCAGATTTATCAAATGAGAGCATGTGGGTCCAAGGACAATGTGGGATACGGTTTAAAAAAACTCAAATGATTTGCCTCGCCAAAACTATTTTACTCAGCTAGACTATCACTTAAATTTGAAGGAATGATCTAAATTTTCACAGTTAAAAACTCAGGAACTTCATAGACCCAAAATCGTATTTACAAAAAGAAAGAAAGAGGCACTACAGAGGCTACTTTAAGACAAGATAAGTCCCATCAACAAGTCAAACTCCTGCAGGAAGATGAGACAAAACTCTATGATAAAAATCTCTCTCAGCATCAAAAAGCTAAATGAACCAATTAGGAGCCACAGAGGCAGAATATATCAGAACATCTAACCCAATATTGCTGCCTGCAAGAAACAGATTTGAACAAACAGACTCAAAGTCAAAACTTGAAGATAATACCCCAAGCAAACAGCTACCACAAAAAGAGCAGGAAAGCCATATTGGCATCAGATAAAATAGACTTCAGGTTCAAAAAGGTTATGAGGCCACAGTGGTCATTTCTAAATGATAAAGGAATATGTACATTATTAATAACTCACACTCCTAAAAACATATGCACCTAGTGAGGGACCAGCAAAATACTTAAAACAACTGCTAATAGACTTAAAGGAAGACGTAGACAGCATCACAATAGTAGTTGGAGCCTTTAATATGGCTCTGTCATCTTTTATAGATTAGATGAAAGCTAAGTAAGGAAACACTTGTTTTGAAGAAAGAAATAAAAGAGAAAGATTTAGTAGATAGAGCTTTTAACCCAAAATCCAAATGTATATTCTCCAATAAACATGGGACATTCTTCAATATAGACTACACACAAAACATACCCCCAGATAGTCAAGAGGGTAGAAATCAAACCAACACACCAACTACCTTCTCAGACCATGATGTACTAAAACTAGAAGTTAATCGCAAACAGAAATGGAGAAATAACTCTTAACACCTGGAAGTTAAACTTGTTATACAACAACCTCGATCAGAGAGGAAAACAATAAGAAAATAAAAATATTCTGGAAACACGGGCCGGAGCGATAATACAGCAGACAGGGAATTTGCCTTGTATGTGGCTAACACAGTTTCGATCCCCAGTATGCCATATGGTCCCCTGAGGAGCGCCAAGAGTGATACTTGAGTGCAGAGGCAGGAGTAAGTTAGCCCTGAGCACCACCAGTTGTGGCACAAAGACAAAAACAGGATTCATGGAAACAGAAAAGAATGAGGACACGACCTACCAGAACATGTGGGAAACAGCAAAATCAGTGTTGAGGAAATTTCATAGCTATGCAAGCATTCATCAATAAGGAAGAAAGGGCCCACAGAAATAACGACTGCACAACTTAAACTGGAAAATGACTAACAAAAGGAGCCTAAAGCAGGGAGGATGAAGGAAATAATAAAACACAGGGTTGAAATTGATGAACTGTAATAAAAAAAAATCCAAAATCCAAAAGATCAATGAAACCAAGAGCTGGTTCTTTGAAAAACTAAACAAGATCAGGGCTGGAGTGATAGCACAGTAGGGAGGACATTTGTCTTGTAGGCAATAGACCTTCGTTCGATCCCCAGCATCCCATTTGGTCCCCCAGGCACCACTAGCAGCAATTTCTGAGTGCAGAGCCAGGAGTAACCCCTGAGCACCGCTGGATATGACCAACAAGTCAAAACAAAAAACAACCCCAATATCGATAAACGATTAGTAAGACTCATAAAGAAAGAAAGAGAACCCAATAAACCAAATCAGAAAGTGGAGACGTCACAACAGATACCACAGAAATTTAAATAATCATCAGAAATACCTTTGAGAATTATGCTATGAAGACAGACAACCTAGAGGAAATGAATAAATTCTTCTATAACCTTACAAAGCAGAAACAAGAAGATATAGAACATTTAAGCAGACCTAACACTTTTGAAGAAATCAAAATTCTAATCAATAGTCTACCCTAAACAAAAGCCCAGGTCTGGATGGACTCACTATTGAGTTCTTTCAAACCTTTAAAAAGACCACAGAAACAATCATCATCCTGACATGAAAAGCAGACCAATTCCAGGTCTATATTCCTAATGAACACAGATGCAAAGATCCCCAACAAAATACTAGCAAATAGAGTCCCAACAACCCATCAAACCCATCAAAATGATCAGAAACCATGACCACGTGGGATTCATTCCAGGGATGCAAGAATGGTTTAACATACACAAGTCAATCAATGTAATACACCATACAAATAAAAGAAAAGTCATTTAATCACATCAGTAATGCAGAGAAAGCATTTGACAAGATTCATCATCCATTGATGATAAAAAAAAAACTCTCAACAAAATAGGAATTGAAGGATCCTTTCTCAACAGTCAAAGCCATTTATCACAAGCCCACAGCAAACATTATATTCAATGGGAAAAAAACGAAAAAGCCTTCTCTCTAAGATCAAGCACAAGACATGGTTGCTTACTCTTGCCACTTTTATTCAATCTAGTACTGCAGACTCTGCTTGCTGCTCCGCCATCCCAGGTGAGGCTTACTACCTCCAGCTGGTATCACTGGGCCTATTTCCAAATGGGAGGCAATGCCTCTCCCTACTGGGTGGGTCCCAGCAGCCTCCATAACACACCTGCACAATATTTAAGGCCCACATCACAGCTCCTAAAATGCATGGCCACTTTCAAGTCCATCCAATAGATCTACCCAAGAAATTACAGGCTGTTTACAGTTATTCTTCCTGTCATTCTGGAAGGATAGGCAGAGAAGACAGAGGAATCCATTAATTAATTATTTAATCTCCAGCTTAATCCCTTGGTTTCTTCCAGAGAGGGTAACTACAAAGACTCACCCCTAGAATAAAAACTTGAGACAACCAATGGAGAAAACAAGTAGAAGTCAACCAAGTTAAATGAATGGAAACAATATCACTGAACACAAAAACACCAGTAAATCCTCAGATAGTGTTTTTAGTGACACTGTGATGAGGATGGTCAATTAGTTCATATAAATGAAAGCATAGGTGGTCAGAAAGCACAAGAACATCTAAAAGAGTCGAAATGAAGAAACCATTACAGTCAGAAACGACAGAAATTAAGACATGGTATGTGATAAAATAAAGTCAATAGAAGCTCTGAGCAGCATAATAACAGAAGCTAAGCAATAGATCAAGGAGCTCCAAAATGAGAAGCAGGAAACAGCAGAAAATAGAAAATCCAATCATGAGTAATTTTGTAATTTCACGGTGACAAAAATAAATAAAATACATGAGCTAAAAATAAAATAAAACTGTATTTAAGGATTTGAGTGATAATAAAGCAGCTAGGATGTTTGCCTTGCATGTGGCAGACCCAGGTTCTATATCTAGAACCAAATTTGGTACCCTGAGCCGTGCCAGGAGTAATCTCTAAGCACTGAGCCAGGAGTGAACTCTGAACACCAAATGGGTATTCCAACCCCCACAAAAAATACCCCCAAAATATGCAATATAGTTAATACATGGTTATTCTCTTGAATATAATAACTCTTTTTTTTTGCTTTTTGGGTCACACCCAGCAATGTACAGGGGTTACTCCTGGCTCTGCACTCAGGAATTACTCCTGGCGGTGCTCAGGGGACCCTATGGGGTGCTGAGAATTGAACCCGAGTTGGCTGCGTGCAAGGGAAATGCCCTACCCGCTGTGCTATTGCTCCAGCCCCTTGAATATAATAACTCTTAAGACACAATTTCATGGGGCTGGAGCAATAGCACAGCGGGTAGGGCGTTTGCCTTGCACGTGGCCAACCTGGGTTCGATTCCCAGCATCCCATATGATCCCTTGAGCACCACCAGGAATGATTCCTGAGTGCAAAGCCAGGAGTAATCCCTGAGCATCGCCAGGTATGATACAAAAAGAAAAAAAGATACAATTTCATAAGTAATTAAGGAAATACAAGTTTTAAAAGTAAATGTAAGGTTCAAGATAGGCAAAAATAAAAATGGTCAATAATACGCAATATTATCAACAGTGCTATCACTCCAGTCCGATAGATAGCACAGCAGGTAGGGCGTTTGCCTTGCATGAGGCCAACCCGGATTCGATTCTTTTACCCCTCTCGGAGAGCCCAGCAAGCTACCGAGAGTATCCTGCCCGCAGGGCAGAGTCTGGCAAGCTACCCGTGGCGTATTAGATATGCCAAAAACAGTAACAAATCTCACAATGGAGATGTTACTGGTTCCCACTCAAGCAAATCGATGAACAAGGGGATCACAGTGCTACAGTGCTACTATCAACAGTACAAAAAACCCATTCCCATATATTGTACTTAGCACATATACTGGAACAGACCTTTCAGAAGAGTATTTAGCGGTATTTAAACTTTCAAACATATCCTTCAACCTAGCAATATTTTTCACAGGTATATAACCCAAAAACTACTCTCAGAAGCATTATCATGTAGAAGGCTGAACCAATTTTTCAGCAGCCAGAAATCACAAAACCTAAGAGTCAATCAAAAAAGGAATAATTACACAAACATGGGATCCTATACAACAGTTATAAAAATGTAGAGATGTGATATTAAATTTTTGAAAGATTATTACCAAGAGAAAAATGAAAGTTGGAAAGCAGTATGGCAGTAAGATAACATTCATATTTTTTTAAAGTTAATAAAAATATGTGTACAATGTCATCAAATGAACAGGTAAAAGTAGTTACCTCTAGATTTGTATTAGCTGGTAAATAAAGGGGGACATTTTATCTTCATCTGTATTTTTTGGGGGTAGGGGGTTGGGGACACATGGCAGTTCAGGGCTTGATCCTGGCTCTGTGCTCAGGGATCACTTCTGGCAGGTCTGCGGGGGGCATATATGGTGCCAGGGATTGAACCTGGGTCAACCACATGACGTAGGTGCCTTAACCACTGTACTGTCTTTCCAGTCCCTCTTCATCTCTATTTCTTGCGTTTATATTAGGAATTTATTCATGTATTACTTGTATAATTAAAAAGTAAATTCATATTGTATTGTCAAAATTCTAAAAGGTATATAACAAATTATTTTGTGGGTATTTTTCTTTTGTTTCCCACCCCACTTCCCCTTGAACCTGCTCCCTAGCCCCCAGACCAAGAGTCCACCTATCCCAAGCTGAGGTGCCAAGGTGCCATGTAGCCAGAAAAATCGGGTATGGGAGGGAGGCAGGGCAGAGGCAGCCAGAGAGCGCCCCCCAAAAAAACTCCCTCCCTCATTTTCCCCAAGCAGAGCTGGGCAGCAGGGCCTGAGAACAGGGATCCCTGTCTCTCTGGGTGTGTAGCTGTGAGGGCTCTGTCCTGCCCTGCCCCTATCCCTCCACCTGCCTGTCACAGGGTCTCTTCCAGCACCTTCCGGCGCTCCCTGGGCTTGTGTCTCCCTGGCCGAGGAAACTGAGGCTTGGTGCAGCCACCACAAGGGCCCCTAGAGAGCCTCTGGTGGCTTCTGAAAAGGGTCTCCTTCCCCAAGACCTAAAAGCAGCTTCATCCCGGAGATCCCACGAGAGGTCAGACACCCTTGTCCCTGGTTGCTGGGGATCCTTGGTCATGGTGTTCTGTTGATGGTCTAATTGGTGTCTGGGTCCCTGCTGGGCCACAGGGCAGGGTCAGCCCCCTGGGTACTTCAGTGTTCCCAGGGGCCTGCACATGGACAGGTGACTAGCTGAAGCCTGGTATGGGATAGGGAGTCCGTGTTAACTGGGACCCGGAGGCCTGGCACCCCCAAGAGCCTCTGACCTCGCTCTCCTTCCTCCCTCCTCCAGGTGAGCAGGGATGCAAGGAAGGAACAGGGGCAGTGACCGTGAGCTGGGGTGCTGCTGCCTCCTCTGTCTCCCTCCTGCCAAAGGCAGGAATAGCTCCAGCCAATAGTGACCCACTGCCTCCCTGCTGGACAGGCAGGGACTGTCCCCAGCATTGACCAAGGGAGGCAGGCCTCTGCAGTCTGCTGCCTAGGCCCTAGGCAGTCTCGGTCCAGGGGAGGGAAAAGAAGGAGGCAGAAACCTGGGGAGCCTGGAAAGGGATTGGGTGATGGGGGCAGGAAGTGTCCTCTCCTAATTGATGAGGCCCGTGGGGGGAAAGGCAGCTGAAGAACTTGGGGAGCATGCTCTAGGAATGCCATTCCTCCCTCCAGCCCTTAGGGGCCCCACTGGCAGGCCGTATGGCCTGAGGCCCAGCCCTTCCCCTCTCTGAGCACCACTAGGAATCCCCCCATCCTGACTTGCACTTCCCATCTGAGTTGCGAAGTCACTGAGGGCCACAAATATTTCACTAACCGCATATATACACATACACATATACACAAGAATCACAAGAAATCCCGTTAATCAACGATTTCTCGGACGGGCTCAGTAACCTCTCATTTTGTCCTTTCCCTGAGATCTTAGAAGTCTATCTCGACTCGGCCCTCCTAAGGATGTTGCACTGGGGGCTCTTCAGGGTCAGGGGAATGAGATCCAGCTTGTTACTGGATTTTGCATATGAATACACCAGGGGAAGCTTGCAAGGCTGTCCCATGTGGGCAGGAAACTCTCAGAAGATTGCCAGTTTCTCCCAGAGGGAAAAGCAGGCTAAAGATATCACTTCTGGGAGCTTGCTTTTAAGTCTCTCTCTGGATGTTGGCCGTTGATGGGATTACACACACCTGGGTTCCTCTGCCGGTACCTTCATGCATGAGGCCTGTCCGAACGTGTGGAGAGGGGCCTCCAGCATGGCTGTAGCTAGGTTCCGGTGGTCTTCGGCTGCTGGGAGC
This sequence comes from Sorex araneus, assembly GCF_027595985.1. Lineage (NCBI taxonomy): Eukaryota > Metazoa > Chordata > Mammalia > Eulipotyphla > Soricidae > Sorex > Sorex araneus. Next base: position 142,491,864 of record NC_073313.1, read on the forward strand.
TCTGCTCGGGGTGGGGAGGGAAACTGGAGCCCATCCCCTCCGAGGGGCCCCAGGGAAGACAGCCAGGCGTGCAGGCAAGAGACTCTCTGCATCACTCTGAGAGCTTGCTTTTAAGTCTCTCTCTGGATGTTGGCCACACATACACATACATAGGAAAATACGTGATGAAAATAAACACCAATCTTACTAACAAGAGCCCATAAACAAAACTTTGTTTTTCACTAAAAACACAAAAAGATGAGGGATCAGAGAATGCAGTGGGGGAGGAGCTTATCTTGCATCCTTCCAAGAGCAGAACTGGTCCCTGAGCAGTAGGTTAGGTGACCACCCCTCCCTCTATTGCCTCAAACAAAGGAGAGTTCTCGGGGACAAACTGTCCACAAAGAGCTTACAAAAATCTCTGTATCTAAATGAAAGTTGTGTGCATGCTCACAAAATATCTAAAAAGCTCTCATCAGCAGTCTGAAGAGATGTTAAATATTCTATTTCAGGTGTGAGAGGATATATAGAATTCCAGTGGAACAAAGATGAGTAAGCTATTAAATTTTCTTGGTGTTAGCAGAGGTTAGGAAATGTAAAGACAGGGTTGGAGAGATAGTACAGCAAGTAGGATACTTCCCTTGCACGCAGCTGACTGGGGTTTGATCCTGACATCTTATTGGTCCCCTGAGCACTGTCAGGAGTAATCCCTGAGTCCAGAGTAAGAAGTAAGCCCTCAGCACCGCTAGGCATAGCTCCCAAACAAACCAAAACTAAAAAAAAAGTGTAAAGAAGAGGCTCAGGATCTAGTACAAAGGTTAAGACACAGTTGAAACCCTGGTTCAAATCTGGGTATATCGTTCTCCAACACTGCGTATCCCCTGAACAATGGTAGGAGTGGTCCCTGAGCACAGACCCAGGAGTAAGGCCTGAAAACTGTGGGGTGCAATCTGCAAACCAAAACAAACAAACAAAAACAAAAAAGAGGAAGTATATGCTCAAATGCACCAAGATAATAAGACAAAAACCCAAATACTGCCAAAAAAGGCTCCAAAGAATAGTCTCCTCTGAGGAAAAAGGTGAAATTGAAAAACAGTACATTATTAATTTGCTCCATAATTCACAAATCAGTTTAAGGTGGTAAAATAATTTTAAATGCAAGAATGATAAAGAAAATTAGCTTTATTTATGTAAATTAGAAAAATTGATTGTAGTGTTAGCACTTTTTCAAATGTTTTTATAGGACCAAACATGATGACATCTCAGTCTGTGTTGCAAGCAATAATGCCCAAAAGTAGAGAGAGTATGGGGAATATTGTCTGCCATGGAGGCAGGGGGAGGGTGGGAAAGGGGGGGTATACCCGGGATATTGGTGGTAGGGAATGTGCACTGGTAGAGGGATGGGTGTTTGATCATTGTGAGATTGTAACCCAAACATGAAAGCTTGTAACTATCTCACAGTGATTCAATAAAATTTTAAAAAAAATTTAAGAAAGCAAATGTTGTGTACATTAAGTATGAAAGATAATGGGTGGAGATACCTTTGTTGGAATAAAGGAAGCAATTCTTCCTTAAAGTAAAATGGAAAAAAATTAATTTAAAAAGAAATTGTGCAATAGACTGAGAAAAAGCATAGGACAGAATGAATGTAATTTGAGAGTATAAAAGGTTTAATATTGTGATTTTGGAAAAGAAGCTTTGGTTACGGTAAATTGTAAAAATGATCTTAAAATTAAGTTTTAATATCTGGAGAATATTTAAGTAAATCATTTTAACTGTCCTTTGTTAAAAAGTATTGTAAAGACTTGTACACTTTTTAGGACTGCGAATTGTTTAATTGGTCTGCCTATAAAATAAATTTATCATTAAAATTAGTACAAGTCAGGGAGCTAAATTGATAGCGTATCAGCAGGGCACTTGTCTTGCATGCAGTCAACCTGGATTCGTTCCCTAGCACTCCATATGGTCCCCCAAGCACTGCACAGAGGCAGAAGCAAGCCCTAACCACCACCAGATGTGGCTCTCACACAAAATTATTTCATGTCAAGTTTTTGGTTTTGTTTTGGTGATGCTCAAGGTTTACTCCTGGCTCAACACTCAGGGATCACTTAGAGATCACTGAGTTTCTGGGGATCAAACCATGTAAGGCGAGTTCCCTACCTACTACTATACTACCATTCTGTCCAGGTCAGGTTTACCATCAAATCTTTAAGTACTTTAAGTAAAACTTTTTGGTTTTAGAAAACTTTAGTGTTCTGTATTGTTTTTTGGGTTTTTTTTTTTTTTTTTTTTTTTTTTTTTTTTGCTTTTTGGGTCATACCGGGCGTTGCACAAGGGTTACTCTTGGTTCATGCATTCAGGAATTACTCCTGGCAATGCTCAGGGGACCACGTGGGATGCTGGGAATCGAACCCAGTCGGCTGCGTGCAAGGCAAACGCCCTACCCGCTGTGCTATTGCTCCAGCCCCATAGAAAACTTAAGTTTTAATTGAGGTTTTAAAATCTTATTTATTTTTGCTGTGTCCTAGTGAGTAATTGAGTATTGTTTCATGGTTATCAGTGTTTTGAACCTTTTAATACTTATGATAAATTACTTCCCAGAAATAAGAACTCTAAAATTTTAAAAAAACACAACTTTAGTTTTTATCTGGTGTGGGACACATTTGTTGTTGTTTTGGTTTTACATGACTTCATGGGAAGCATAAAAAGAAACATTTAACTTTCATGATATAAATGTGAATAATTATGTGAGTATTCTAAAATTATTTGGAAACTCTAAAGACCTATGGTTCTAATAAATACTGGATATTTTCGGAGGAAAAAAAAGAATTTACAAGAGACTTATATACAAACATAATAAAATAGAATACATCACAAAAATAAATAATCAATTTAAAAGCTCTCATTTTGCAACTCCAGCGAATTTTGAGGCTCTGCTCAAGAACTTAAGGCTGAGCAGAGTTGGACTTTCAGTGTCTGAGCAATGAAAGCAAACACAAATATGTGAATATTCACAAAGTGCCCTATGCAAATAATTAGAATCATTTAAGGAGCACTGAGACCAGTCATTAGCTAAACACTAAAAGTAATTGAGCAGATACTTCTGTGACCACAAGTCACTAAAAGTACTTTGGGCTGGAGGCCTTGCAAGCAACAGTCCCCAGTCCAATCCCCAGCACAACACATGATCCGCCAGACTCAGCCAGTAGTGATCCTTAAGTGCAGACCCAGGAATAAACCTTGAGCACCACAAGGCGTGGCCCAAAAACACACAAAAAAATTACTAAATCAAGTTTACAGAATTAGTTCAGGAGAATCACTAAACTCACAAACACAAGGCAGGTTTATCCTAGGAATTGGCTTTTAACATATAAAAATCAATTAAAGCAATATGCCACATCAATACCAAAACTAATGTGATTAATTAGACAGATGAATGACAAAAAATACTCAACAAATTAGCTGTCACTGTCATCCCGTTGCTTATCGATTTGCTCGAGCAGGCACCAGTAACGTCTCTCATTGAGAGACTTATTTTTACTGTTTTTGGCATATCCAATATGCATGGGTAGCTTGCCAGGCTCTGCCGTGCGAGCGAGATACTCTTGGTAGCTTGCCGGGCTCTCTGAGAGGGGCGGAGGAATCGAACTTTGGTCGGCTGTGTGAAAGGCAAACGCCCAACAGCTGTGCTATCGCTCCAGCCCAACAAATTAGCTATTGTGGGAAATTTCTTTAACCAGGCAAGGACATGTAGTTAACACAGCTAACACAATACTTTGTAATAAAAACAATGCTTTTGTAACATTAAAAACATGGCAATAATATCTATACTTATTATTTCTAGTCAACATTATACTGAAGTTTCTAGCCAAAACCATTAGGACAGAAAAGGAAATAAAGGTATCCATACCAGAAAGAAAGAAGTAGAACTCACTCTATTCCTGGATGAAATAACGGATATAGAAATCCTAAAGGGTACTCATTTCATATTTTTTATTTCTTAATTTTTGGCTTTGGGGCCACACTGTACTGTACTTAAGGCTTACTCCTGGTAGGCTTGGGAGAACACCTTGGTTGCGGGATATCAAACCTAGACTTGCCACATGCAAAGCAAACACCCTACCTGCTGTGCTGTACTGTCTCCTCCGCCTGAAAGGAGCCATTTTTCAATATCAAAACAGATAAGATCAGTGACTTCTGCACCGTCTCTGACCCCTTCCTGGGTCTGCTGAACCAAGGAAGCCCCTCCCAACCCTGAACCCCAGGGTATGCCCACAAATACCCAGAAAACAGCCTGGCCTTTTTCATCATTCAGGTGTGTCAAGGACTCAAGCCCCCATCGTGTCCTGTGATTTCTGTGTCATCTGTGACCCCTTCCTGGATCCCAAGGATGAAGAAGTCCCCTCCAAACCCCTCCAGAACACAAAACAACCCTTTTATCCCCACCAATTTCAAGCGTTCTTGGGTCTTATATGCTTCCTCAAATATGTCTATTTTAATTTTTCTATACAAACAGATACATCAGACACTGAACTGCTTGATCAGTGAGTAGCATCCTAAGGACAGACACTGTTAGACTAACAGATGATAAAGAGTACTGCTTGCTGATCTAAAACTCAAATCGTAGCACCCACAAATCCTTAGGAACAATGATGGAACAAAGGATTTCACATGCTCTGGCAGACAGGATGAGGAATCCTGGCAAATCAAAAAGCTCAAATAAACCCTCGGGCCTCACCAATGAGGAACTCAAACCAGTGTTCCATAGAATAGCCATGGGACTAAAGCAATCACTGGAAGAAAATTCAACCAAATTAAAAATGAACTGATTCAGGGGGTAGGGCATTTGCGGGTACGGTGTTTGCCTTGCATGCAGCCAACCTGGGTTCAATTCCCAGCATCCCATATGGTCCCCTGAGCACCACCAGTAGTAATTCCTGAGTGCCGAGCCAGGGGTAACCCCTGTGTATTGCCAGGTGTGACCCAAAAAGCAAAAAAAAATAAAAAAATAAAAAAACGGAACTGAATCAGGGTATCAAAGAGTCCAAGCAAATGGAATTGAAGGAGATAATGGGGCTGGAGTGATAGCACAGCGGGTAGGGCGTTTGCCTTGCACGCGGCCGACCCGGGTTCGAATCCCAGCATCCCATATGGTCCCCTGAGCACCGCCAGGGGTGATTCCTGAGTGCATGAGCCAGGAGTGACCCCTGTGCATCGCCGGGTGTGACCCAAAAAGAAAAAAAAAAAAAGAAGGAGATAAAAATAGAAGAGCAAGTCACAGAAACCGATTAAATATGCAAAGGACCGTATCAATGATACTGAAGACAAAATACTAGGCATCACCATGGAGAAGTGAAAAAAGTAAACAAATGAAAGAGGATGTTAAGATTCTGATAATTGCAAAAGAAATATTCTTCAAATCCTCAGAATACAAGAAGGAGAGGAGAAAGGAAAAGGGGAAGAACAGCTGGTCAAAGAAATAATAACTGAGAATTCTCCTTTTATATTGAGAGGCCCCTGCACAGATGCAAGAGTACCAAAGAGTAATAAACAAAATAGACCCAAACAAAAGGATACCAAGTCACAAAGTAATCAAAATAGTAAAATCAAAAGACCATTTAAAGCAGCGAGAGAAGAAAACCTTCAAATATAAAGAAAACAGCATAAGAATTGCAGTTCTTGCAAAAGCTAAACACAGCTAACAAATGACTAAATTTACTCTTAATTATAATACCCAAAAGTATTTAAACATGCTACACAGAGAGATAGCACAGGTTTAAGGCACTTCATTTACAGACGGCCGATGCTGGTGTGACAGGGCACTGCATGTGGTCCCTCAGCACAGCCAGGGATGATTACTCTGAGCATAGGGCCAGAAGCAAGATCAGAACACCCCCACCATCCTGCCACCAAAAAGGGAAAACATATGCAACCTCTGGCAGAAAGCCCTCTGGACTTAGTCACTAAAATACTAAAATACATGAATCTAGAACATCACGGCCGCTACTGTGGCCACACGACCTCATATCTCCTCATTCGCAGCAGTGGAAAACAAATTATCAAATGCTTCCTTTCCAGCAGGTCTGACTCTGGGGGAGAAACTCCAAACAATAATAGTGAGTTTTTTTGTTTGTATGTAATCAAAGTAAAGAGAAAGTAAAGTGAAATTTACCAACTACACAGGCGAGGTGGGGGGAGGTTTACTGTGGTTCTTGGTGGTGGAATATGTGCACTGGTGAAGGGATGGGTGTTTGAGCATTATGTAACTGAGACTTAAGCCTGAAAGCTTTTTAACTTTCAACATGGTGATTCAATAAAAAAAAAATAAAGGTTCATCAATGTTCACTGCAGCAATACTCAGAACCTAAAGTAGAAACAACCCAAATGCCCATCAATAGATGAACAGATAAAAAAATTTAATATGCTCATAAAATGAAATCTTGTTTAGCAATGCTACTACATAGATAAACCTTGAAAACATCATGCTAAGAGTAAGAAAAGTCACAAAACAACACAAATTGTACAATTGAGTTTATATGAAATTTCCAGAATAGACAAATATCAGAGACAGAAAAAGGATAAAGAAAAGGGATACCTGGAATAGAGGGTGGCAAAGTCAGAGGAAGGAGGATAACGGAAAATACTCTAAAATTGATTGTAGTGATAGTCACACAAAATTTGGGAATATACATAAACTGCTGAATTTTATAATTTAAAGGGTTTTTTTTTTCTTTTTGGCTTTTGAGCCACACCTGGCAGGACTTTGGGGCTACTCCTGACTCTACATAGGGGTTACTCCTGGTAAGCTCAGGGAACTATGCAGTACAGGGGACTGAATCCAGGCCTCCAGCATGCAAAACATGCACTCAGGCCCTTTAAGCTACCTCTCTGACATAAAAGACATCTATGATGAATTAGTTATATCTTATTCTCATTTCCTTTTTGGGTCACACCCAGGGTGCACAGGGGTTACTCCTGGTTTTGCACTCAGGAATTACTCCTATCGGTGCTTGGGGGACCATATGGGATGCTGGAAATCAAACTCGGGTTGGCCGCGTGCAAGGCAAATGCACTACCCGCTGTGCTATTGCTCCAGCCCCAAGTATATCTTATTTACAAATAAAATTTTAATAGCTACAATATGACACAGCCATTACATTCCTAGGTGTATTGCCAAGAAAAAATAATTTCTTGTATGTATCTGCTCAAAAACTCATAGAGCAATATCCAAAATAACTACTATGTACAACTGATGAATGATCAAACAAATTGCTATATATTCACTACATTTATATGAAATACAGGTTAGAGGCTGCCTAGAGTAAGAGAAGGGAATGAAAAAGGGGAGGGGTTGGTAACAGGTATGGTATTTTTGAAACAAAGTGATGAAAATGTTCTAAAACTAGATTATGATGCTATTTGCACAGTTCTGAATATAACTAAAATCCACTGACATTTAAGGGGGTGGATTTTATGCTGCATGAGTTATATCTCAGTAATACTATTATAAAAATAACTCGGCCACTCTTGTTATCGACAATAGAAAACATACGATCTAATGATGCTATCCCGACAGGTCTGACTGTTGGGGGGAAAACTCCAAATAATGATAGTGAGTTTTCTGTTGAAAATTGAATGTGATCAAAGTAAGGAGAGAGTAAAGTGAAAATCATATGCCACACAGGCAGAGGGGGAGTGGGAGGGGGGTATGCTGGGGTTCTTGGTGGTGGAACATGTGCACTGGTGAAGGGATGGGTGATTGATCATAGTATGACAGACTTGATCCTAAAAGCCCTGTAACTGTTCTCAAGGTGACCCAATTAAAAAAAATAAATGAACTATTAAAAAAAACACTCAGCCAGGGATGTAACTGAGAGGTAGTATGCTTGACCTGGGTTCAATTCCAGGCAGCACTTCAAAAAAGGTTTTCTATGTTTCTATAGAGGTAGGTCTGTCGACCAGAGAACATACTTTCGTGCAGAAACCCTGTGTTCAATCCCTACTATCACAGTCTCTTGAGAATCACTGGGAATGTGTCTTGAGGACTAAGCCAAAAGCAATCCCCAAGCACTGTTAGACCAATAGCAAAAATCAAAAAAGAAAGAACTGGGGCTGGAGCAATAGCAAAGCGGGTAGGGCATTTGCCTTGCACAGGGCCGACTCGGGTTCATTTCCCAGCATCCTATATGGTCCCCTGAGCACCGCCAGGGGTGATTCCTGAGTGCAGAGCCAGGTATGACCCAAAAAGGAAAAAAAAAAGAAAGAACTAAGAAATATGCAACTGAAAAATAGATAATGCACAAAAACCTTTAAAAATAGTATTAAGTGGTCAAAAAGGGACCGCACAGCAGGTAATGTGCTTGCTTTGTACACAGCAGACTCAGGTCAATCCCAGGTTATCTCATATGGTACCCTGAGTACTGCCAAGAGAGATTCCTGAACACAGAGCCAGGAGTAAGCCCTGAATACCACCAGATGTGCTGCCCCACCAGTAAAACAAAAATCCCAAAATAGCATAAAGAACACTAAATCTCCAAGTGCAAATAAAAGGAACACTTTTTAAACCATTCAGAACCAAATGCTAAATGATCAAGAAATAGGACTCTGCCCAATAGCAGCAATATAATAGTGATAAATGACAAAGGTAAAACCCCTCAATTACTATTTTTTTCTGCTCTCTATGTTCCCATAGGGTAAGAAAAGTCCAATACAAGTGAAAAGTAGGTAAAAGTCAACTACTTTAAAAAGAACTCAAATGGTGGCTGGAGTGATGGTATAATGGCACTGATCTTTGAGAAATCACGGAGAAAGATCTTCCAGATGACTGGGCACATATGTAATGTCAATTTGGAGGGCAAAGGGGGTTAAAATTAATTCCATGAATTATAGATCAGCAAATTTGATATAATTTGTAGATTATTACAGAGATGGATTGCAAGAATCCAGAAATGAAAAAAATAAGCATTAGAAGCCAGTTTGAATCCACTAAATGAAAGTAAGTTTTAGGCTAATCCTTCTTTCTTTCTAATTTCTTTTTGAACTAAGTTGGTAGCTATGACAAATATCGTAGACATAGTATAGCTGGATTTGAATAAGGCAACTGATGAAATCTTATTCGAAATCTTTAATTAAAAATGAAGAAACAGAAGATGGTTAATTTTTTAGAAAAATTAATAATTGCTTGAAGGACCATTCCCAAAGCATGCATATTACCAAGTTACTATCATGCTAGATAAAGGTTTCTAAGAGCATACATCATAGGGTTGTTGTAGTCTCAGTCGTTTCATCATTCATATCCAATAATTCAAATCATGATACAGAAACATGCTAATGAAGTTTATTAGTGATGTCTGGGAAGGATAGTGAATATTTGAGATGATAGAATCAGGATCACAATTTTAATTATAAGTAGTAGTTGGTGGTAAACAAAACAAAACTAAAACTAAAACTTGCCTTGACCAGATGAAATCAAATCAAGAGCCAGATCCAAATCTCACACCTAAATTTGAAAATGAGTGTAAGGGAAAAAAACAATTTTTCACTTTTCCTGAAATCAACCTCAAATTTGAATTGAAGATACTATTAGAATGTGATCTGAAATATCACAGTCAAAAAAAGAAAAGAAAAGAAAAGAAAAATCCCAGTAGGACACCAATGATGCCAATAAGTACTTGAAGTCTTTGGCTACAATTATGGTCTTAATTACACTCACCCTCTTTTAGACGGTCTCCTTCAGCTTTGGTTTTCTTCTGTCTTTCTGATCCAGCAAGGTCTACTAAATGAAGCTTGGAGCGAAAGTTGCTATTCCTGTAAAAATGAGAAGACAAGATATAATGGTATACAAGCTTAAGATTAGCAGAATATCAGAGTTGACATGCTGGCTCATGTTTTCTTTCAAGTCTAATGGTTCCATTAGGTTCTAGTGTTCAGAGTATAATACTTTGTAAAAATCAATAAGAGAAATCAGACTAATTTTTGACTTTAGTAGAATGTTTTTTAAAAAATTGATCCTGGGCATGAAAGAGAGCACAGAAGATAACGCACTTGCTTTGCATGAGGCCCATTCCAGTTTGGTCCTGTGCATTATCCCCTGAGCAATGCAATGGATTGTTCCTGAAGACAAAGCCACGGATAGCCCCTGAGCACTACAGAGCATGGCCCGACCCCCACACTTCCCCCCCAAAAAAAACAACCTTAAAATGGCAACTTACATGTCATTTTTCTTTCTTTGCTCTATGGAGATGGTAAAGATGGCATGAGATCGGGATGACTGAGAGTTCATAGCTGTGGAGGCCACAGTTCTACAGTTGTTACCCTGCTCCAAACAGGAAACAGTATCCAGTGCAACAAAAACGGTCTTCTCGGTGAGTCCCACAATCTTATTCAGAGAAAAAATAATTGCTTATGATTCACAATTCACATGCTTGATCAGAAATATAGCTTGGTGAATAAATATCTTTTTGTAAAAACCTATGGTATTTATACACAATGGAATATTGCTGGCTATGAGAAATGCAGCTTAGGAGTCGGAGCAATAGTAGTGGTAGGGCATTTGCCTTGCACGCGGCTGACCTGTGTTGAGTTCAATCCCTGGCATCCCATAAGGTCCCCCAAGCACCACCAGAAGTAACCCCTGAACATCACCTGGTGTGACGCAAAAATTGAAAAAAAAATGCAGCTTAAGATTTGCAGCTATGTGAATGAGTCTGGAAAGTATTATGCTGAGTGAAGTTAGTCAGGAATGAGATAAAGAATAACCTTCGTTATTCCTTTTCTTTTCAACCCATTTCTGTTCAATCTTCCTGAAGTCTTACCTCCTAAAATGTCACCAAACTAGTAAGCCCTATACTAGATAATGATACAAAGAAATTTTAAGAATGACTAACCTCCAGGAGCTGACAGGAGTTGAGACATATACACATAAGGTAAAAACTTGAAAAAAAAATTATTGAAGACAGTGGGTGTTCCAGGATAGGGCATGGAAGCTTTGTGTTCTTGCTCTGTCTGCATATCCTGGCCTATGCAAAATTTCAACCTGAATATTCATCTGTATTCTTTAGCATACCCTTTAATGGTAAGCAAGTAATCCACTTGATGTACAGTGCTCTACATATAGACTAGGTCCTCAATAAAAGGATAATAAGATGATGAAGCGATATGAAGATGAAGATGACTGAAGCCAATGATAATCAAGACCCACTAATTTATAATGCTATTAATAGTTATAATGCTATTAATAGTAATGTTTGGGGAACTCTGTATTGCTATCCTGAATCCATTCCTAAATTATCAGCAGTACTCCACCACTGTAGAAATAGTTTTTCACAGACAAGCAGGAAATTTGTGCTGACTGGCATTAGTTCACACACTGGAAGTTGTAGACCACTGCCTTAAATCAATAATTGGGTCTGATCAGGATTAAGAAGGAGGCATAATTTCAAGAGGGGCTTTGGTGGAAGCTGACCATTAAAATCAGGAACCAAGATGTAGGAAGCCCTCTCCACCAAAGCTCGCTGAGATAACCCTCACTAGCTCAGATACAGAAACAAGTCTTGTGTGAACGATCAGTGATTACATAATTACCCAGATATTAGGGTAGTGCCATAGTTCTAATCCACTTTGACTTACCTATCTATGACAGGATGTGAACTGTCACAAAGGAAGTTGTTACACAGATCTTAACAAGTTAGCACCTTTAGGTGCAGCAGGGAACAAAAATTAAACTACAGAAGGATGTCTTTGTTAAACATGAAGCAAAACGTTGCCTTTCTCCCCTTTAACTCTGGCTTCACTATTAGGGAGAACATTAATGAATTAAAAAGATATTATTAATTGAAGAAAAATGAAAAAATACCCATAGCAATTAAATAGGATATATTCTGGCTGTATAATCTTGTTCAGTTACTTCCCAACCCACCTTCTATTCTCCAGATAAAATGGTTTAGTCTTATTACTTGGAGAAGTATATTTTTGCTTTACTACTTGAGTGATTCCTTAATAGAAGAATAACCTGGGTCTAGAGAGCTAGTACAGCAGGCAAGGCAATTGCCTTGCATGTAGCCAACCCAGGTTCAAACCCCAGCATCCCATATGGCTCCCTGAGCACTGCCAAGAGTGATCCCTGAGTGCAGAACCAGGAGTAAGCCTTGGGCACTGCTGGGGATAGCCCCCCAAAACAACAAAATCAAAGAAAAGTCTTCACTATTTTTATACTTATATTCCATCTACCCTACCTGACCAAACTTATCCTACTCACCACAATTTAAGGCAGGAACTAAAACTTCTTCAGCTTGAAATTTTCACCTCAAATAATGTTTGAAATTTGATTCCTGACTTGGCATGGAGCATGCAAAACATCTTAGAATTAGGTTCCAAGCTGGCTCAAGGAGCCAGATAGATAATTCCAAGTCCATTTGCACGCTGAAGGCCGTGGATGGATCTCTAGCACTTCATGGTCTCTGGCACCATCAGGAGTGACTCCTGAGTTCTGACCTGAGAATCGCCCCCAAGCAGATAGTGTGACCGCCCCCCGCCAACAGTTTTGTTTTTGGGCCACACTTGGCAGCGCTCAGGGTTTATTCCTAGATCTGTGCTCAGGCACACAATTTGTTTTGGGGCCATACCTGGTGGGGCTCAGGGTGGGTACCATATGGGATGGTGAGCATTGAACCCACATTGGCCAAGTTCAAGGTAAACACCCTACCTGCTTTACTATCACTTTGGTCCCAAACCCAATTTTTTTTTTAAAAAAAGAATTGATTCCAAGAGCATTTCTAGTGTTCATGAATTTTACCCAGGTTCCTGATCCCCACTATACAATTTTTTCCCCATATTTCAAGGCTATTTCATTTTCAAAATAAGTCTGATCCTTCAATCCTTGTTTTCGTGCCTGGTTAGGGAATTAAAACTCAGAAAGAAAAATAATACTCAGGAGCACATGCATCTATCTGCCCCCCAAGCACCTTACACTAAGCATTTAACTTTCTTGTTTGCTCTGCACAAGGAAGAGAAGAAGTACATGGTCAAGATGTTATTTTCCTGTTTCCCCAAAGCCTATACTACCCACTCTCAATCACTTTGAATCTTGGATTCTACTTTTCCTGAATTCTCAGACTGATGCTAGATCCATGTTCTGCCTATTTTCGACACTGTATTCTAGATTTGGCTCAATCACATATTAATGATACCTCTACCCTTGCCTCAGATTTTCTGCTCAGTTCCAGATCCTCATCCTGTATGTACCATATGTCAGCAGTCCCTCAAATAACTAATCTATTCTTAAGGTCTGGAATATAAAATTTTTTCTATACTGGTTAATAATTGGGGGTGGGGCGTAGGGTTGGGACCTGTATCCAGGACTCACCACTGGTGGGGCCCAGGGAAACATGCGGTCCCCTGTGCACCTTTAGGACTAATCCCTGAGCACAGCCAGGAATAAGCCCTCAGCACCAATGGGTGTGGCCCCAAAACCTAAAAAAAAGAGTTCTCATCTAGGAATTCTGGAATAACAAGGGAAATTAGGAGCTTACAAAATGTAAAATGTTCAGAGTTCTTTAAAAAACCATAGCAGCAAAATGGGATGTGAAGTCAACTAAAGTGCAACATTTTCTTTAATAACAAATGAAAGACAAACACACCTTTATGCCTTCCTTAGGATCCTCCCGTATATTTATCTGAGAGGCTTTCTCACGAGATGAGCATAGAAGATCCAAGATTTCTTCATTGTAAATCTGGTATTGTCAAAAATAAAGTGGTAAAAGCAAGATATTAACATTGGCAATTTCCAAGTAATGGGATCATGGGAGGGTTTCAAAATTTCGACTTTCTATATATAAAAAAACTGTTTATACTTAACGCATATTATTCTTATATTAAGAGGACTTTCACCCTGCACATAATCATTTGATACTTCAAAATGAAATCAAGTATTACTTATAACAAAAATTGTGATTGCTCTCTTAAGATAAGAGCACCTTAGGAATAGCAACACAGTAAAAATTCCTCAATTCAATTATTCTGATAGTGTCACAACAGCAATACTCCTCATTAATTTTGTTAACATGTTAAGAGGTTTTTAGTGGAGGGTGAAAGTAAGAAGCAAAAGGAAAAACCAACAACCAGCACTTTAAGTACTTAGAACAGTGTAAACCTATTTATTATTGCTATTGCTATTATTTAATATAACATGGTCTCAAGTTATCTTTATGTTAGATTGCCTTAGTCAAAACTGCAAGATAATGATGAAGGCTAATAATTTTTTTCTTTCTAAGGGGAACATATACAAAACCACAAAACCCTACTGCCAGACATTATGCAGGCAGGAACCTTACATTTGGGGACATTTCAGAAGTCAGCACATCCAGAACACAATGGATACGCTTCACCCTAAATGATCCTGGCATACCTACCCTGAAAACTAATCTTCATGATGTTTAATTTCTCTCCTTCAATTCTACACCTCCTAGACTTATGAACATAGGCAGCTTCAACTTCAGGGTGAAATTTTCAAATTTTATCACTAAATGCTTAAAATTTTGTCCCTTAAAGATTAGACACTGTTATCACTGCCATGGAACCAACCAGCTAATTTCCAGAAACCACAGTTTTCCCAACTGTATTTTTGGTGTCATGAGATTAAGTATATCTAGTTAATCTAAATGCATAATAATATACTCCAGAATAAAACTCCAGCATGAGAGGAATTTTTAAAATATCTGGTTTTCATCATGGTTCTGTATGGACAGACTCTCTGGACAATGGGTCAGAATAGAATATCCAGGACAACCATATATATATATATATATATATATATATATATATATATATATATATATATATATATATATATATATCAGGTAATTTTTGACAAAGGAGCTGAGAGCATAAAATGCTCTAAAGACAGTTTCTTAAACAAATGGTGTTGAAAGAATTGGATAACCAATTCTTTAAGAAATTAAAGCTAAAGCCATTATCTCACAATGGCCAACTTTTCCCAAAAGCCGACTCAAAGTGGATCAAAGACTTTGAAATAAGACCAGAGTCTATAAAATACACTGAGGAAATTATAGGCAGAATGCTCTAAGACCGAGACCTCAAAGGAGTCTTCAATGATAGATGCCATTGACAAAGGGTATAGAATCAAAACTAAACAAATGGGACTACATAGAGCAAAATCGTTTCTTTATAGCAAAAGAAACACAGGCTAAAACCCAAAGACAGCAAACTGAATGGTAGACAATATCTGTTCTCAACACATCAGATAAAAGGTTTATATAAAGTACTCACAAAGATCAACCAAAAAAAATCAAAAAATGAGGCTGGAGCAATAGTACAGTGGGTAGGGCATTTGCTTTCCACACAGCTGACCCAGGTTTGATCCCTGGCGTCCCATATGGTCCCCCAAGCACCTCCAGGAGTAACCCTTGAGCATCTCCAGAGTAACCTCTGAGCATCTCCGGGTGTGATCCAGAAAGCAAGTATTGCAAACCACAATCCCCAAAGAGAGAGAGAGAGAGAGAGAGAGAGAGAGAGAGAGAGAGAGAGAGAGAGGAAGTGCCTGTCATAGAGGAAGGCTAGGAGTAGGGTGGAGGTGATGGTGGTAATAGGAGAGAAACTGGGAACACTGTTGCTGGGAAATGTACACTGGTGGAGGGATGGGTGTTGGAACACTGTATGACTGAAACCTAATAATGAACAACTTTGTAAGGGTTTATCTCAGTAATTCAATAAAAACATCTTGGAAAAAATCAAAAATCCTCATCCAAAAATGTGGAGAGGAAATGAAAAGGTACTTCTCTGAAGAAGACCAACAGATGGTCAACAGGCACATAAACATACTCATCATAACTTATTATTAGCACTGTCTACCACTGTAGCACTGTCATCCCATTGTTCATTGATTTGCTCGAGTGGGCACCAGTAACGTCTCAATTCTGAGACTTGTTGTTACTGTTTTTAGCATATTGAATTCAACAAAGGTAGCTTGCCAGGCTCTGCCGTGCAGAGGGATACTCTTGGTAGCTTGCCGGGCTCTCTGAGAGGGATGGGGGAATGGAACCAAGGTCAGCCACGTGCAAGGCAAATGCCCTGCCTGCTGTGCTATTGCTCCAGTCCACTTATTATTAGGGAAATCCAAAGCAAGACAACAATGAGATACCATCTTACACCCGTGATAAGGATACATATCAAAAATACTGGGAACAAAATATGTTGGTGGGGGTGTGCGGAAAAAAAGAACTCTCATCCACTGCTGGTGGGAATGTTGTCTGGTTCAAGCCTTATGGAAAACATCATGAAGTGTACTCAGTGAACTTAGAATTGAGATGCCATATGGCCCAGCCATTCCACTTTGGGTTATCTATCCCCAGGACAGAAAAACATTCATTCTGACGGATGTATACACAATCTTATTCATTGCAACACTCAGTATAATAGCTAATATTTGAAATCAACCTAGATGACAACAACAGATAAGTTGATCAAGAAAATGTGGTATATATACACAATGGGATACTACACAGATATAAGTAATGATGAAATCATACAATTCACTGCATCATGGATGGAACTGGAAGACACATTAAATGAAGTAAGCTAGAAAAAGGATGAATACAGGATGATACCACTAATATGTGATATTTAGAATAACTGGATGAGGAAAGGCAATGGTTTAAAGGGCAAATGCCTAGATCACCCTTAGCCCTAGGGAATAAGGAAGAGAAGGAAAGAAATCAAGGGGGGTGGGGTAGAGAGACAGATGAGAAGCCACAGGGGGAATGGGGGAAGGGATTCAGGTACATCAGTGGTGTTAAGGAATGATATAGCTAAATATCCAAACCACAGAGTCAACAATACTGAAATCACAACACCCAAACTTTAACAATCAAACTAAAAAGGTGCCTGTCAGAGACACACAAACGGATCTCGGACCCAAGCAACTTGTTGCAGAGATGGCTCTGGACTTTGCAATAGGCCTTTATCGCCAGGCCGCTCCCGTTGGAGGCAGGTGCCGTCCCTTCGCCTGCCCTCTGTCCCTTCGCCTGCCCTCTAGGAACCCTAGCGGCCACCACCTTCTAGAACTCAGCAAAAAGCTTTAGGTATGGGCGGCGGGGGTGGGAAACACCAGGCCTCATAGGACAGGGGAGGAGTCGATCCTTCTCCTTGCCCCTGCCCCATGGGACTCTGAGTATACGCCCAAGCCCGGCCACTGTCTACTTAAGCTCCCACACAGCCATGATCCAGAGACACACAAACGAATCTCGGACCTGAGCAGCTTGCTGCAGCAACCTCTCCAGACCCTAATTTTTAAAATTTTAGAATTCCGAGATCATGTGGCCACAAGAGCAGCTACGCGACATTATACTGTATCCATAACAAGCAATATAAAGCACACCGTCTAGCACCGGTTGCACTTTTGGCAGGTATGAGTGCTGGTGGGACTTGACACAAATATCGAGGGCAACCAAAGTAGAGAAAGAGTATTGTGCAAATTGTGTGCCACACAGGCAGGGGTAGGTGTGGAATTGGGTGTTGGGGGCGGGGGGGTTACTGGAGACTCTGGTGGTAGAAAAGATGCACTGGTGAAGGGATGAGTGTTTGATGAGTGTATGATCAAAGCTCAAATATGAAAGTTTTGTTATTGTACCTTACAGTGAATTAATAAAAACGGTGCCTATCAAAATGGCAGGCTGAGTTAGGGGAGGGAAGGGAACCTGAGAACATTGGTGAAGGGAAGTTGACACTGGTATGGGATTGGTACTGGAACATTTTATGTCAAAAATTCAACTATAAGTAACTTTGTAAATCATGATGCTTTAATAAATTTTGAAAAACTAAAAATTTTATTTACTACTACGGTCCAAGAACCTATAACATAAGGGCTTTGAAATATATGCTAAATACATTCTATCATTACTTACAATAATTTACCCAATTTTTAAATCATTATTTATGAAACATCAGACTCAAAACAATTATGGGAAATAAAAAAAATTGCAAACTGAAGAATATCTATAATAGAGACCAAATTGGACTTATAAAACGCCTGTCACTACATCAAAATAAGAAGCTTCTGCACCTCAAAAGAAACAGTGACCAAAATACAGAAAGAGTCCACAGAATGGGAAAGAATATTTACCCAATACCTATCTGATAAGAGATTAATATCCAGGATATACAAGATACTTGTGGAATTGTATAAGAAAAAAACCTCCAACCCCATCAAAAAATGGGGAGAAGAAATGAACAGAAGTTTCAGGGCCGGAGCGATAGCACAGCGGGTAGAGCATTTTTCTTGCATGTGGCCGATCTGGGTTCGATCCCTGGCATCCCATATGGTTCCCCAAGCACTGCCAGGAGTAATTCCTGAGTGCAAAGCCAGGAGTAACCCCTGAACATCGCTGGATGTGACCCAAAAAGCAAAAAAAAAAAAGAAATGAACAGAAGTTTCCTCAAAAAAGAAATACAAATGGCCAAAAGGCACATTAAAAAATGCTTCACATCGCTAGCCATCAGAGAGATGCAAATCAAAACAACAATGAGATATCATCTCACATCACAGAGACTGGCACACATTCAAAAAACAAAAGCAACCAGTGCTGGCATGGATGTGGGGGAAAAGGGACGCTCCTTCACTGTTGGTGGGAATGCCAAGTGGTCCAGCCTTTCTGGAAAACAATATGGACAGTCTTTCAAAAACTATAAATTGAGCTTCTATATGACCCTGCAATACCACTTCTGGGAATATATCCCGAGGTTGCAAAAGAGCACAGTAGAAATGACATCTGTACCTATATATTCATTGCAGCACTGGTCACAATAGCCAAAATATGGAAACAACTCGAGTGCCCTAAAACAAATGACTGGCTAAAGAAACTTTGGTACATCCACACAATGGAATACTATGCAGCTGTTAGGAGAGATGAAGTCATGAAATTTGCTTATAAATGGATAAATATGGAAAGTATCATGCTAAGTGAAATTAGTCAGAAAGAGAGGGACAGACATAGAGGGACTGCACTCATTTGTGGAGTAGAGAATAACATCACATGAGGCTGACACCCAAGGACAGTAGATACAAGGGCCAGGGGGATTGCCCCATAGCTGGAAGACTGCTTCATGAGCGGAGGGGAGAAGGCAGATGGAATAGAGAAGGGATCACTAAGAAAATGATGGCTCGAGGAAACAGTTGGGATGGGAGATGCATGCCGAAAGTAGATAATGGGCCAAACATGATGACCTCTCAGTGCCTGTATTGCAAGCTATAATGCCCAAAAGTAGAGTGAGAATATGGGGAATACTGTCTGTCTTAGAGGCAGGGGGAGGGTGGAAAAGGCAGGGTATATCTGGGATATTGGTGGTGGGGAATGTGCACTGGTGGAGGGATGGGTGTTTGATCATTGTGAGATTGTAACCCAAACATGAAAGCTTGTAAATATCTCACGGTGATTCAATAAAATTTTAAAAATTAAAAAAAAAACCCTGTCATCATTTTTATACAATCTTGTCAACTCCACTAATAATCAGATTAAATATATTACCTGATAACAAAGAAAGGACAGGGTGGATGCTCAGTATAACAGAGCCAGTAAATTTTCACTATCAATTTGTTATAATGCAGCTTTCTAAGAATGCAACTTACTATTTTGAGCTCAGCTAAGAAAAACCTGACTTAGATTTCTACCCAAAGATAAACTTGAATTCAGAATAATGAAAGATTGGGGCTACAGCAGGTAGGGCATTTGCCTTGCATGTGGCTGACCTAGGATTCCCAGATTCCATATGGTCCCCTGAGCACTGCCAGGAATTACTTCCTCAGTGCAGAGCCAGGAGTAACCCCTGTGCATCACTGGGTGTGAACCAAAAAGCTAAATATAAATAAGTAAATAAATAAAAATAATGACAAAGATTAAAAATTTACCTCTAAGTATGATACTTTCAGGGAAAATTCAAAGTCATTCCTTTTATCAATTTCTTTGAAGAGTAGTTGTATTACCCGAGGAATAACACCAACTGTTGGTTCATTCTCTTGTTCTGCAGTGTATGTACCTCCCATTGAATAGGTTTTTCCAGAGCCAGTCTGTCCATAGGCAAGTACAGTAGCATTGTATCCTGGCAAAACAGAAGTTACAAGTGGTGCTTAAACATATTCATTGAATCAATACACTCCATTTCCTTCAGCAATTAATTGTAACAAAATTCAGTCTCATAGGAATAGTAGAAACAGGTAAGCTTTATGGGTGCCATGACTTTATACTATTCCAATATGCAACGGACTTTATACTATTCCAATATGCAACGACGAAAAAAACTAACCCCAGAACACATGGGCCTCCTAATAGCCCTTCAAAGCTTTAGGACTTTGTAATTTTACTTTATCCATTGTTTGAGTAATCCTAAGTCATGTGAATTAAATGAAAATTAGAAGCTGCATAAATAACAGGGATTCCAGTATATATTTAATTAATAGACTCATTTCACAAGGCAACAGAATTGCTTTGGGCAGTGAAAGAATCCACTGCCCATCTGAATGCTCAGATAATATCTTAACTACATTATCAGGCTTCCCATAGAAATATTATCAAATATAATTCAATTGATTGATGACTTTTGCTTTGAGATACTATAAAGAATCTACAAAAAAGCATTTGTATATAGTTAACAGAAACAAAACTGTTAAAAATAATTGTTAGGCATAAGTAATATAGGAAAAGACCAAAAGGCAATCAATCATTACTATATTTAGTAAGAAAATCCTATTTTCATGAGTTTTTTCATGTTTTCGGCCAACTGGATCTTGGGAGATTATACAATACCAGGGATCAAACCCAGAATTCCTGCAGGTACTCAAGACCTCTAAGCTATATCCACAGCCCATTAATGGTAGCTACTAAGAAGTAGCAATAAAGAGGGAGCAATAAGTGCAAACTTACTTCAAGGTGGAAAAAATATGACCTTGGAGAAGTCTGTTCCTTGTTAGACTGATGGTAAACATGTACTAAAGGAATACTTGGGCCCAGGATTAAGACTATCTGCTTTGCATGTTTGAAGCCATGAGCTGAACACCTGCCATGGACCCAAATCAATGTGTGAAACTCCAGCACTGCTGTGTGGTCCATGTGACCAGAGGCAGTGAAATCTCTGATATTATAATAAATGTGGCCAGAACACCCCAACCCCACACTCCAACAAGGTATGTGAGAGCACCATAACCACGTGTGCGATCACTGTAGCCAAGTGTATGTGACCTCTGGCGCACCATGACTGAGGGTGTAATCTCTAGACACCGCAGCAACAATAACAAAGGGAAAATATAAAGGAATACAAGACAAGCTTTCTCTGTTAAAGGTAACAAAATCCACACTACTACCTAGAGTTTATCGAGATAAGTTTGGAGTTTGAAGGAAAAGCATCATTACATTTTTTTTAAATAAATTTATTTATTTTTAATTAATGAATCACCATGAGGGTACAGTTACAGATTTATACACATCTGTGCTTATGCTTCCCCCATACAAAGTTCGGGAACCCATCCCTTCACCAGTGCCCATATTCCACCACCAGTAAACTCAGCATCCCTCCCATCCTCCCCAATCCCATCTCCCCCC
Organism: Sorex araneus; assembly: GCF_027595985.1. Taxonomy (NCBI): domain Eukaryota; kingdom Metazoa; phylum Chordata; class Mammalia; order Eulipotyphla; family Soricidae; genus Sorex; species Sorex araneus. The sequence continues at coordinate 142,513,448 of NC_073313.1, forward strand.
CACCCCACCCTGTCACTGTGGCAGGGCATTCCCTTCTGTTCTCTCCCTCTAATTAGCTATTGTGGTTTGCAATAAAGGTGTTGAGTGGTCACTGTGCTCAGTCTCTAGCCCTCATTCAGCCCGCAACTCCCTTCTCCCACATGGCCTTCGACTACATTATAGTTGGTGATCCCTTCTCTGAGTTGCCCTTTCCCCAGAATGTGAGGCCAGCGTCCTAGCCATGGAGTCAACATCCTGGTAGTTGTTTCTACAATTCTTGGGTGTTAGTCTCCCACTCTGTTATTCTATATGTCATAGATGAGTGCAATCTTTCTATGTCTGTCTCTCTCTTTCTGACTCATTTCACTTAGCATGAAACTTTTCATGCCGATCCACTTAAATAAAAAATTTGTGACCTCAAGTAAATTAAAAGCATCATTACATTTTGAAATATTTTTTTAATATATGAAAACCTTTAAGTCTTGAAAGAACATCTTTGTCTAAATTAAGACCCTGATGTTCTGAAAAATAAGATGCAATACTGAAGTTTTCACTGTAACAGACTGCTAGTATTATCACCTGGTATGAGTATGGAGCAAGATAATATTCCATCACCTTCATTAAAATCACAGATGCATTTACCTAACAGAGGGTAAAACAAGTTTCCATACTTCCTATGAAATACTCAAGGTTCTGTAGTATTAGGAATTCAGATGACAAGAGGGTACTATTTGAGCTGACTGAAAAACACTGACTTTGCCTTTGCAATCAAGGGCAGCGTTGACCAAAAAATATACATAGGAATCCTTTTGTACTTTATATTTCCTCTAAACACTATAATGTAACTCATAGTTTTTCAATTTAAGAATATGAAAGTAGAATTACAGTTCTGCTAATATGCTGTGAAGGTATATTCTGGGAAAGATTACTAGATGCCAAAGGTTCTGGAAACCATATTGTTTTGGAAAAACCTTAAAGGAATTGAGCAATGGTGATTAAAGATAGGAACATCAGCAGTAATGGAACAAATCAAAATTATTTGCAGCATGACAGGATTCAATGAGAAGAATAGAACACCACTTCTGTGACATTCCTATAACCTAAATTTGGTGATAAGTATTAGCAAACCAAAATTGAGAAACATTCTAGAAAATAACAAGCCTGTGATCTTAAAAAGTGTGCTGCTCATCAAAATTAGAAAGAAAAAGGCCTGGGGCAGAATTGATAGTGCAGCAGGAAGGGTTCTTGCCTTATTACACAGCCAAGTCAGTTTCAAAGCCCAGCACCACCTAACATGGTCCCCTCAGCCCTGCTAGGAGTAATCCCTCACTGGAAGTACCAAGTGTGTTTCGCCCCACCACCAAAAAAAAATCCCAAGAGGCCTACATGTTAGAATGAATATGACTACAATAGGCAGTATAATGAAATACAACCTGTGAGTATGAACTTGATCCTTTTGCTCTAAAGGACATTAAAACAACTGGTGAAACTTGTATGGGTTATAGGAAGTAGTAATATAGCAATACTAATTCTATTATTTTGGTGGTTATATTGTGTTTACTGTGTGTTGTGTGTAAGACAAAGTCCTTGTTTGTAGAAAATATACACTAAATCATAGGGGGAAATCAGGTCAACAAGTCAAATGGTTCAAGAAAAGTTATGTGTGCTTTTCTTGTATCATTTCTCTAAGTTTGCTTATAATTTTGCAACAAGGGGATGGAGTGATATTTCAGTGGGTAGGGTATTTGCCTTGCACATAGCCAACTTGGATTCCAACCCTGTCATCACATATGGTCCCCTAAGCAATGCCAGGAATAATTCCTGAGTGCAGAGCAAGGAGTAACCCCTGAACACTGCAGGGTGTGGTCCCCAAGAAGAAAAAAAAATGAAACAAAATGTTTAAGGTAGGAATAGAGAAGAAATACAGGGGGTGAGGTGTTTGTGGACCTCAGCACTATCAGGAGAGAGTCCTGAGCACAGAGCCAGGAGTACTCCAGAGCACCTTTGGATGAGATCCAAACTCAACCCCTGCCCCTGAAATAAAGGCTCACTGTGCCCTGAGATATGAGTAATCATTTTAATAGACTGTACTAGTATAATGTACAACTCTGTACTAATGATGTACACTGAACTAAATAACAATTAGATGTCTCTCAGGTGCTACTTTCTTCAGAATCACATGGTCTTCAACAAATTAAAAGCACTAGGTTGTATAATAAAGATTATGAAGTGAGCAGAGTATTCAGGGACTTGAAAGTTAACCAAGAATTAGTCTGAACACCATTCAAGAGTTGTCTTAAAGCTTCCCTATGCCGTCAAATTCACTCTAGATTCCTGTCAGTCCTTTTCATACAGGTTGGTTTTCATACAACTTACATGAGAGTCGTGTGTGACTCAACAGGACTGCTTCTGTTTCTTATTTTTAACTGAAAATATTTTTCTTTGACGGCAGAGCCTGGCAAGCTACCCGGGGCGTATTCGCTATGCCAAAAACAGTAACAACAAGTCTCAGCATGGAGATGTTACTGGTGCCGGCTGGAACAAATCGATGACCAACTGGATGACAGTACACTAAGTATCTCAAGTAAGATGATCAGCAGTGGCCCCCATCAAAGTGTCTAACGACAAAAATGTTCTCAGGTCCAATATAAGGAGGACCACGGAAAGCACTGTCACTGTCATCCCGTTGCTCATCGATTTGTTCGAGCGGGCACCAGTAATGTCTCTCATTGTGAGACTTATTGTTACTGTTTTTGGCATATCCAATACGCACGGGGAGCTTGCCAGGCTCTGCCATGCAGGCGGGATACTCTTGGTAGCTTGCTGGGCACTTTGAGAGGGGCGGAGGAATCGAACAGGGGTCGGCGGGCGTGCAAGGCGAATGCTCAACCGCTGTGCTATGGCTGCAGCCCCCCAGAAAGCACAGGCAGTATAAAGCAATCTTCAGAGGGTACTTCCCTAAATAATCCTGGGTTAGAGCTGAGGCTGTAAGCGTTTCGATCCTAGGCTGCTTCAGGCAGTCCTGCGTCGGAAGCACGGAAGCGCAGTTCCGGAACAGGCTTAAGAAGGAAAACATTTACCTCGAAAGATGCCTTTGATGAGTGGCGCTACCGCGGTATTGAAGACTTCTTCCTGTTCAGTAGCGGGGTCAAACACAAAATCGTAGGTAAAGGACTTGTCCGCCCCAACAACCACCTGGAAAGACAAGGAACGAGACATAAGAACCAAAATAAAATAAAATAAAATAAAATAAAAAGACTGGCCGACGGCCCTGGAAACGTTAAGGCCCCAGCTGTGCAGGTCAGGCCCAGGTGTGTGGACGCACCTGAGGCTCGCCGGGGACGAAGGAAAGGCACATCTGGCAGCCCTCGCTGAGCTCCTTGGGGACCAGAGGACGGCAGCGCAGCGCGACCCTCACAGGAATGCCCTTCACGTCTTCCTTCATGATCGCGCTTCGGGACGGCAAGACACTTGCTGTTCAAAAGGCGGGAGATCGCAGGGGGGGGGGGGGGGCGAGGCTCCGGCCCCCTCTGAGCGGCCGCAGCTTCTCCCCGCGGAACCGCCCCGGCCCGAGTCACTCCCCTTCGCTCGGCCCCGGCGGAGCGCCCGTTCGCTCGGCGCTGAGGAGAGCCCGGCGGCCACGGAAACGGCAAGGCAAGCCCCAGCAGGAGTCGGCGACGACCAAACAACGGCCCGGAGTGCCGGGGGAGAGGCAGATGTGGAGCGCAAAGGCGCCTCCTGAAGCCCCCGAGCTCCGGCGGCCCTTTCCCGTCCTTCCGTCTCCCCGCTCCCAGCCTGAGCTTTAACCGCCAAGTTTCAAATCCGCCCGAGAGGCGCCGGCCAATGGGCGCGCAGGAAGCCCGCCGACGGCCCGCCCCGCGGCCGCGCGCACCGGAAGGAGCGCGGGGGGAGAGGGCGGGCCCGTTCGGCGCGCGCCCTGGCCCCGCCCCTGGCCGCCCCAGCGCAACATCCGGTTCCGGTTCCCAGCCTGACTCGGAGGCGAGCGGCCCGGGAGCTGGTGCAGGCCTGCCGGCGGGTGAGAATTGACGTTTTCCCCGTTGTTGGGCTCCGGCCCCGGGCAGCGTGCTGGGCGGAGACCGGAAGGTACCCGGTAGTGAAGGGTGACGCCGGGGCGTCCCGCCTTTGCCGATCCCCCCCCCCCGCCCCCGAGACGGTGGGGCGGTGCCTTGCCCGGCGTTCCTGTTTCCGACCTGGGAAGAGTTTGATCAGTGTGAAAAGTTGGACCCAACACTCCCTTGGCCTTCGAACGTAGATCATTCTCGAAGCCGTCCTGATTCTCTTTTTCTCTAGAAGGAAGGCAGTGTGACCGATTTTGCAGAATTGGCTCGAGAGAGCAGCTAGTCTCTAGGATTACCTAAAATGTTGTCTGGTATCCAGGTGTTAAATGAAGCCAAGTTTCTCTTCTAGCTTCTTTCGCATCCGCAGATCTGGAAGTGGGCCGGACCCCTAGACAGACCACCTTGGGATAGATTGGAGCTCTTTGTAAAACTTCGGGGCTTGTTGTCCCTTTTGAACTCCTTCTGTCTGCTTTATTGATAAGCCTTTCCATTCCAGGGCCGTGTCAGAGATGGATGGCCGGATTCCTTATGATGATTACCCGGTGGTTTTCCTGCCTGCTTATGAGAATCCCCCAGCATGGATTCCTCCTCATGAGGTAAGAACCCTGTACCCAGAAATAGAGGGTTTTTTTCTCCCCCTGTGACCGTGAGTTGATAGACGAAAGGTAGAATTGCATGTTTAGAAAGCTTGTTGGAGTGTGAATCTCGGCCCTTGTTAGCAGGGGAGCCAGAAGTTATGTTCTGAGCAACAGAGGCCCATGGGAAACTTTGAAAGGAATTCTCCCGCCAATCCATTTAGCCCAGAGAATTCTGGAAATTCACAACCCCACTTGCTATTTGGTTGTGATAAAGGAATATACTGCTATGGGCTGTTAGCACTTCTTTAATTTACCCATCTGAGTACTGTTATCTCTTGTACATAAACGCAGTCAATGCGTTCAGAGTAACCCACTGGCTTTTCAGATGGAGTTGGATGTAAAGTCTTTGTCTAATAGTGAAATCTTTCTTGCAGAGGATATACCACCCAGACTATAACAATGAACTCACTCAGTTTCTGCCCCGAATCGTCACACTGAAGAAACCCCCTGGAGCTCAGGTGTGTTTGTTAAGAAATTATGCCTTTCTCTTGGGGTCCTTACCTGGTAGTACTGTGGGATACTCCTGGCTTGGTGCTCTGGTGTTGCTGCTTCTGGTGGTGTTGGGGGACCACATAGTGGGGATTGAATCCAGGGCTCCCACATGAAAAGTATACACATGAGCCCTTTCATCTATCTTCTTGGCCCCAGTTGTATATTATTCTAAGCTACGTGTACATACATATTGTTGTTGTTGCTGTTATTGTTGTTGTTGTGTATTTGTATATGCGCACCAAGCCAGTTGGTTGGGGAAATGAATTGGGAAGCAGTTAGGACGGTAAGGAAACTTTGCATTTTATAGGCAGAAAAGCTGAAATGCTACTTACACAATTGCTAATTTCTCTTTGAGAATTACATAAGCTAAGCTATCATACAGTGATGCTACTAGATATTCTTGTGTTTGTTCTCTGTACTGAGACCCGAATCTATGTTCTTGTCTTATAGTTGGGATTTAACATACGAGGAGGAAAGGCCTCTCAGCTTGGTATCTTCATCTCCAAGGTGTGTGTGCATCATAGGTAAAATGGATAGCTGCTTCCTTTTGTTGTTATTCAGTTGCTGGACTCCTATTTCATAAGGCCTAGGAGAAGACTGTTTCCTTAGATTCTTAGAAAAGCATAATGGGCACCGTTTACCGCATAAAGCTTTCCACCTGGCAAGCTATTTACCTCTCTACATGCTCTTGCATTCTCTCTCTCCTCCTCCTCGCTCTCTTTCTCCCCCCCACCGCCCTCCTCTCTCGATCCCACACATATACTCCTTACATTTGAATAGCACTTAATAGCAATTTGCTGTCTTAGAAATGATCCCACATCAGTCATATATATTCTTTTCTTACCACTAGGTGATTCCTGACTCTGATGCACACCGAGCAGGACTTCAAGAAGGGGACCAAGTTCTAGCTGTGAATGATGTGGATTTCCAAGATATTGAGCACAGCAAGGTGAGCACAGCACTCGGAATATTGTGAGGCAGGAAGCAATCCCAGGTGAAACAGGTTGGACAGGATTAGCTTTATCTCTAACTTGATAATGACTCTTTCCTGAGGAAGTGAATTAGAAGGAAGCTGCTATTAGTAACCTAGAAGGTTGCAGTGACAAACTACTTTTCACTGTTATAATTTTTTCCTGGGTCATATCTCTTCATTTGTACAGCCTGCTATGTTTCTTTACAGGCTGTTGATATCTTGAAGACAGCCCGTGAAATCAGCATGCGTGTTCGCTTCTTTCCCTACAGTAAGTGTATTATTATTATTTATTACTTACCTGGAAGGACCCTAGGTAGGAAGTCTACAAATACTGATTGGTAGACACCTCACAAGTTGAGAATGGGGAATTTGGAACTCAGGCTTGAAAATAACATGCTTTCTCTCCCTTTCCTTTTCTTCTTCCCCCCAGATTATCATCGCCAAAAAGAAAGGACTGTGCACTAGCATTGCAACCCTCAGCCTTCCACATGGAATCTTCTAGAGCAAGCTAGCTTGACCCTGGGGAAACCACTCAGGAAATTACCCTCAACCTCTCCCTGACATAGCTGAGTGGGGAGGTTGGGGACAGTGAAGCCCTATACTGAGATAACTAAATAATTTCATTATCTTAACTATACTGAACTTTTTATTCCCTAGTTTCACTTCATTGGGGGGAACCATACCTGGCCATGCTTAGGGGCTATTTCTGATTCTGTGCTCAGGAGAGACCTTTATGTGGCCCTAGGGATCAACTCAGGGTCAGCCAAAGTGGCCATATGCAAGACAAGTGCCTTAACTCCTGTACTTTCTTCAGCCTCCCCCCATCCTGGTTTGCTATTTTTTGTTTTGGGGGGCCACACCCAGCTGTGCGCAGGTCTTACTCCCGGCTCCCTGCTCAGGAACCACTTCTTTTGAGGCTTGGGGAACCTTAGGGAGTGCCAGGAATTGAACCCTGGTTGGCCGAGTGTAAGGCAAGCACCCTACCTACTGTACTAGTCTCTCTGACTCCCCTCCCTGGTTTTCTAGGTGAGCTTCATTTTCGCAAGAGGAAGTAGAAGGATGATGATACATAGGTATAGTCCAGCCTGTGAAGAACCCTGCTAGAAAAGGCAACTAACACTTACTGAACACCATGTCCTAGGCAATTACACATATGTCTCTGTTTTTGATAGAATATAGAAATCAGATTTTTAAAGTTTTGGGACCTGCCATCAAATCTGCCTGGTCATCTTTTTTCTTTATTTTGCTTGGTTTTTTTTTGGGGGGGGGCATACTAACTGTGCTCAGGGCTCACTCCTGGCTCTGAACTCAGGAATTACTCCTGGTGGAGCTCAGGAAACCATATATGGTGCCAGGAATCGAACCTGGGTTGGCTGTATGCAAAGTAGATGCCTTACCCACTGTACTATTTTTTCATCCCATGCCTGGTCATCTTTTCGCATCTTTATACTATTAGTCTTACACACTTGGGAGACCCTGTGGGAACCTGTTCCCCCTCCCCTTGCTCCTATTCTCCCCAAAGTAAAACCCAGTGCTGAGAAAACATTGTGACTTTCGCATGACATTGATTGGGTATACAATGACTGTTGAGACAAAAATAAGTGTTCTCATTAATACTTCTACACTAGTCCAAAGAGGCTATTCCTCACCAAACTAGAAGGAACACAGCAACTCAAAGGAGCCACTGAAAGTAACAAACACCAGACCTTCGCAACTATATCAGCTCAGAGCAATGGGGAAGCTGAGAAGCCATAGCCACAGTCTAAAGGGAGAATGGCAGTAGGAGAGGTATATTAGAGGAAGTAGGGCCTACCACCCTTAGTGTTGAACATTTCCATGAAAGGGACAGTATTGTAGTTCTGTCTTTTATAGATTATTTGATCTGGAACAAAAACTGTAAAGGTGAGAGATGCATTTCTTTTTGGGGGGGGGCAGCAGTAAGAAGTAGTAGTTACCAATTTACAAATTGTAGAAATTGTAGGTTGAATGGTACTGACTGCCACCTTCATCATCTTTCTCCACTTCCAGATAACTTGCTGTGCTTTAATTCCTTACTTTCCAGTCCATTGTTTGAGGATCCAGGCAAAGACATATTTCGTTTCTATTGGCATGTTCAAATTTCCCATTCAAATTTGAAGATTTCATTTTCTTTTTGGTTTTTGGACCACATCTGCCTGTTCTCAGAACATTCCTGGCTTTGCGCTCAGCTATCACTCTTGACGAGGCTCGGGGTACCATATGTGGTGGCAAGGATTAAACCGGGGTTGGCTGCATCCAACTCAAGTGTCCTACCGTTGTACTAACACTTCAGTCTCCAAGATTTGAAGTTTTCTGAGTTACAGGGTAAATGCCCTCATAATGGAAATCCTGAGTTTGCCTTAAAAAAATTCTGGAAAGGTGCATTCTGTCTTGGAGATTCATGCATCTCAACCTGAGGTGTGTACTCTCATCTCTCTCCCCTTTAAAGAAGCCTGTTTTCTCTTGAACACTTCTCTCTCCATATTTCCCTGAATAAAACTATTATACTTCAGTTAAAAAATGAAAGAATTCTGGAAAGCTTAAATATATTTCCAAGCTCTTCACCTGGAGAGTATTTTTATTTGTCTGAGGTCTCTGGAGTTCTAAATTTTCGAGTAAGGCAAATAACTCCAAATACAGAAAACCTAGTTCTTTGTTGTAGTAATATATCTCAATGAGGAAAGTTTGGTTCTCTCTGGTTCTCCTTAGGTACATTTTCTAGAGACTTGGTGACATTATTAGGTACCACTATCTCTTGTGAGCAGAGCTGAAAGAATTAATTTAGCTATTTCCTGTTTACTTGTTTTGGGGGCCTTGGGACACATCCAGTGGTGCCCAGGTCTTACTCCTGACTCTGTTCAGGGATCATTTCTGATGGGGGTCCGATGACCATCTGTGTTGCCAAAATTGAACCTGAGTCACTTGGAGGCAAGGCAAACACCCTACCCGCTGTACTATCACTTTGACCCGTAATTTAGCTAGTTTTAATGTTTCCAGGGAAATGTTTCATTTATATGAGCCCCCTGTGACTATATTGGAAGAAGAAACTGGAAGCTTCTTCAAGTGTACTTCCAAAAGTGATACCATATTTACTTAGTTTTCCGGATGTTGAGGCAACATTCCCTGTCTTTAGCAGGTTTTAAAGGACTCATTTAAAATTATGGAAAATATTGTATAAAAAAGTCCTAGTGAGGACACAAGCTGTGATACAAACTTAAGAATGCAACTCCCCCCCCTCCGAGCCCTAAATTGAATCTCATTTTTGAGACACTCGAAATGGTATTGGGGCACTAGCATGATGCAGTTGCATTGTGAAGGTTTAGGTATAGGATGAAAACATAACAAGATAGGTTGAGATAAAATAACCAGTCTTTTACTGAGGTTGTAGTAAAGGATGAGTTGCTAGGCCTTTGAGTGTCTAGACTCTGGTAGAGTTATCCCCTAAAGGTGTCTCTAGCAGTCAGACATAATAAGGTAGAATTTCTGGTCTACACAAGATCTTTCCACCTAGTACTTGTGAGATGCAATCAAGAAAAAATAAATTATGCTAGCAGTTGGGGGTGGGGTGGGGGTGGTGGTTATTCCTAAATTCAGGGATTGGAAGAGTTTGATAAGTAGCCAAGTATATAAACCCCAAGTTTGATGATTAGGAAGAAAGACTAATAGAAGCACAAATGGGTTTTTTTGTTTCTTTTTTGTGCGTGGGTGAAAATTTCATGTTGCCATTCTGCAAAACTGCTAACATTCACTGTCTGGGTTTTTTGTGAATTTTTTTTTTGTTTTGTATTTTGTTTTTAATTTTTTGATCGAATATCCGTGAGATAGACCATTACAAAGCTGTTCATGATTGGGTTTCTATCATACAATTATCAACACCCATCCCTCCACCAGTGTACACTTCCCACCACCGGTGTTCCCCATTTCCCTCCCCCCATCCCTCCAAGACCCACCCGCCAACATGCCTCTGTGGCAGACACTTTTCTTCCTTCTCTCTCTTCTTTTGAGAAATATGAATGATTAATCAAATTAGGTAGAGACTGTTTTGCGATCATCAAGTAGTGATTTGATGCCTGACTTTCTGATGGGCCCCAGGTAAATTTCTAACACTGGATGTGTTAAGGGAAAGATGAGTAGAGTTAAATTGTAACTCCAAGGAAACCTTCCAGGTTCTGCAAAAGGATAATTCTCACTGGGCTAAAGTTAGTTCCTTTCTTCTCTTTTAATAAATCAAACAGATTCACCTGGTAATTGAATAAGCGAAGGAAGTTTGCCTTTCCATGTGCACTCCCTATCCCAGCAAAGATGGGGAAGAAGATCCTTTTCCTTCTGTAGAGCTGAAATTTTTCTGGGAGAAATGACAGAAACCGCAATTGTATTAGTTGTACATTTAGGTGGTAATGTAGAAAAGAAAAAATATTGTCAGCTTACTAAAGCTTCATATTGCATGTTGAGGAAATCAACCATACGCCCTTTCCGTTAATAAGATAAACCACCACTATTTTTTGTTTGGGGAGTCATACCCAGTGTTCCTCAGAGACTGCTTTGAGGAGTTTCTCCTCATGCTTTCTTGGAGACCATGTGGGTCTCCTGTATTTGCAACCAGCCTGTTAGTGGCAAGCAGGTAGAGATAAGAGTACACTGTAGGGTCAGAGAGACAGTACGGCAGATGGGGACGAAGCTGACCCAGGTTTAATCCCTGGCACCACTTTATAGTTCATCAAGTCCTGTCAGTAGTAATCCCTGAGCACTGGTGGATGTGACCCCAAAATGAAAAAAAAATTCGGTGTAAGACTGGAGAGGTAGTACAGGTGTTAAGGCCCTTGCCTTGCATGCAGCTGACCCCAGTTCTATCTCTAGCACGGATGTGGTCCCCTGAGTACCACCAGGAGTAATCTTTTTATAAAATTTTTATTAGTGAATCACCATGAGATACAGTTACAGACTTACAAACTTTCGTGCTTGTGTTTCAGTCATACAATGGTTGTGTACCCATCCATGTGTCATCTTTGAGTACAGCCAGGTGTGTCCCAAAAACAACAGTATTGAGGGAAGCAGTAGTTGTTACATAAGGAGAAATGGATGTTGCATTTTTTTGCTAAATGGTTTTGGCATTGGTTTCAATAAGCATTCCGTTGAGTTCTCTGGATTGTCCTTCTCCCTCTTGCAGAGAATTATCCAGGTAAAGTGTGAAGCAATGTAAGGGATCACATAGTGGTATGACTTCTGACCCAGAGTTGAATCTTTCTGAGGTGTAAAGATGACTAGAAACTCTTTAAACCACGACTTTTCTAGTCTTTCACATGGGTAAATCCTCTCAAGTAAACAGCACAGTATATCAAATAGAGATTGAACTGTAGATATGCCAGAAGGAGTTCTATATTTTGTTGTTTAGATTCTTATTGTGACCCACCAACGTGACATGGTTCAACATGTCTGCCTCCATCCGCTTGAACATCTGTGAACATGTTAGTCTCCTTGAAAGAATTGAAATCTCCAAGAGGAATGTGATAAGAATTGAAATATTTAATAGAGACATAGAGAATAACATACCTGTCTCTCCTCTCTTATAGCCTTAACAACTATTGCTTCCCTCAATCCCTTTTTTAAATAAAACATGATCTAGTCCCAATTTGTGATATAAACAGCCGCTTTCAAAGGAATTAATTTTAAAAATCCTCCTGGACAATTGTGACACATAACTGTAGGTGAACCTGAATAAAATATTTAGAGAAAAGGTGGTAATACATTGAAAAGAAACTAGCCTTTCAAGTGTTAGTAGTCAGAAGAGTCAAAATAGCATCTAAAAATGTTGTTTCTGAAAAGTGGTGACAAAATAATCGACTTCCCATCCTAAGACAGGTGCAATACTAATAAACCAGATTGAGTAGTAAGACTTCATAAAGCAGAAAACTTAAAGATTCAGTAGCTCCTGGACTTTGTGTTAAAGTTGGTTTAAATGAGGAAAGAAAATATACAACACACTCCCCAGGGTTTAATCATTTGGGGAAGTTTTTCTTTCTCATCATTATCTGCAGATAATTTTCAGCGGTGCAACCCTGCTGTGATGAATTGACCAAGAGAGTGGAGGTAGAGGAGAGCACTCATTATTTGGTCTTCCAAAGATGTGATCTGAAGAAATGAATTCCAGTGGTTGGCTGAAGATAAAATCTATGCTAGTCTTAGAAGCAGAAGAGGGGAGCGGCCCTTTAGAATGCTGTTCTGGCTTAGTTTCCGAACACTTAACAGATTATTTTGACCAGAATTCCCAGGTGAGTTGGACAAGGAAGGAAGCAAATATGTACCATGTGATCCTCTGGTGGTGAGCTTTCCTGGCAGATGTGGAAGACGTCATACATGAAGCTGGCAATGATTCATATCTTCCCTGCTACGAAGTAGATTAATGGTAGCTATAGGTACCTGTAAAAAACTAAAGCACAACAAAGGGTGTGTGCACTCTCGGGCTCTCCGGGTGGCTCTGTCTCACCGCCCTTGTTTGGTGCTCTGGAACCGCTGTGTATGGGCTGGATCCGGACGGCCATTGGCCAAGGACAGGCGAAGGAAGAACGAGGACCAAGCTGGTTGCTGATTAGTTACCGTTTATTCAGTCTTCCATCTTTCTCATCTCCCACAATCCTAGCTCCATCCTCTCTCTGGATCTACTGCTTGCCATGCTCTGGATTCTCCCCCTTCACTAGTCTCTCCCCCTACTTGTCTCTCTTCACCTTGCCCTCTAGGCTACACACAGCCAGGTAGCAAAATCAACATAAGAAAGCCCTTCCTGACTGCCAGCAGGTAAAATACCTCTTAAGGTTTTTCTCCGTTCCTTAGTCCAAGTACTTATTCACATCTGAATACTAGTTATTTTTGTATGGTCATAGCAAGAGATACATTGAGGCTTGCAAGGCAGCTCCCCTGGCAACATCTTGCCACAGAATCAGACTACAGCACTCAGGCCAGATTAATCATTCCTCACCCTAGCAGGGTTCAAATCTAGGTATCACTGTTTGGATCATGACAGCATTTGTCCATGACCAAGCTCTTAACTTATTGTTAAGCATTAGGCACTTTGGCCAGGCCCATCTCTATGCCAGGGTAGCACATAACTCACCACTTGCCCTGGTTCCGTCTCGTCCCTCGTCGGGACCCTGCTTTGGGGATGCTAGGAAGTAAGGGCAGCTGAGGCTTAGGTCGAGAGAACAGATGCCCAGGAGGAAAATATCACGTAGAGTCAAATGACTCCCAGATTACAAAAACAGCATTTGCTAAGTCTCCCTGTGTCCATACAAAAAGGACATTGCTCTGAATAAACTATGCAAAGGACTCAAGGAGAAGAGAAAAACAATATTTACAAGTCAACAGAACACTAAGAAAGACGCTACAAATAAACACAGGAATGGGAGCACTGTAATGGGAGTAACCCAATAAACCTATCAGAGGCTATGTTATCCTACAGGTACCCTTTATCTTCTAACAGTCTCTGAATTCTTCTCCCTCATACACACTCCCAAACTTCCCCATCAAGGAGATTGATTACCTGGAGAATCAACACAGTGCCCCATTTCATACTAGTGCATCTCCCTATTCCTGTAGCCCATCCAGTACCTGAGTTAGGATTTACATAGACCGGTTCTTTCCATGTTTTCCTGGCTAAGGTCTTGCCTTTGTGGGCCTTTGTCATGCATCCTGATTGGCTATATGGGGTCCCTCAATGCCTTAGACTTGATGGCCCAGAAAACTCTCTGTCTCATAACAGCTACACCACCAAAAGCTTTACCTCCTCAGACCCCATAGGCAGCTCCTGAGTGAGTGATCATGATGAACAGACAGGTGACCCTGGGGAAAGTTTAATGACTTGCAAAGGAAGCATGGGTGTGCCACATGGTCAAGGGCTACGGGGAGAACTTGCCACTAATGGAGAAGTGAGGGGTGCTTGGAAGTTGAATTATCTTCCAAAAGAAGGAAGTAACACCAAAGAGATCATCAGGCACACCTGGACAAGCAGAGTTTATTAGGACATTATAGTGGGACTCTTATACAGAGGTAGCAGGGTGAAGAGTACGCATGCTCAATCCCCTCAGGTAATTTCCCAAGGGTGTTCTGCTTCCTTAGTCCATCTCTGAAGGTTTCTCCTGCATGCACACTTGACCTTGAACTCAGAATCTACAGAAGCAGCAGAGGGTAAAGGAGGGTGCTTCTATGTTAACTTCCTTTTTCTAATCCCAGAAAAATGATCTCAGATTCTCCACCTACTCCATGATTCTCCCACACCTTCCCCAGATCAACTGCACTAGCTTGTGTTTTGGCTCCTTCCCCAATAGCCAACATGGGAGCTCTGAACGAAAAATTAAGAGTAGAGGGAGGTACAGGTGGAAAGAAATGAAAGAGAAGGAGGGTGAGGGAACGGGAAAAAATGGAAGGATATTTTTAAGGGGGGGGCAGGCAGAAAAAGAAAGGAATGCTTCTGAAAAGCTAAAACTATGTTTCTACTGGAAGTTTACTGAAAAGAATACTATAGGGAAGCCTTTTTTGACATTTTCATGCCATGAATTACAAATGGGAAAGGAGAGGGCCTTGGCCTCACATTTCATTACTTAGCCACTTCTATAGTGAGCATGAAGAAGAAGGGGGAGCAGCTAAAGCTGATAAAGGTTTCTTTAGTTCCCTGATGAAATGTCTTGTTACTCATCCTCCTTTTTTTAGCAGCCCCCACACACATCACCTAGAAACCTAGACACCCAACCTGTCTGTTGCTATTCAGTCTCAATTCAAACTGCCAATCCCAGTCATGAGATCAGAATTGCTTGGTTCCAACCCTCAGGACCACAGTTCCTGAGTCCCATCTGTGACTGTGAGATGACTTTGGATGTGTCAGGCTCAGGGGCAGTTTGACATCAACAACACTGCAAGAATCCTAAGGCAAATTACAGAGCAGACTCCAAGTCCGTTTTCTAAGCTTCTCTATATGTGTTGCAGCCCTGAGATGTTTCTTTACTCTCCTCACTCCTTTGGCTCCCTGTCTCTTCATCCTCTTTCACCCTCTTCACAGCCTCTTACCACGCTGTCATATTCTATAGGCTGCAGAGAAGAGAAGGATTCCTTAAAATTAACAACGGGACCTAGGGGGATAACACAGGGATCAGTAATGCATGCTTTGCCTGTGCAGAATCTTGATTTGATTCTCAACACATGGCCCCTGAGCACTCTTCCAGGCCCCCTGAATACCACTGGACTGGTCCTGCTGGTGTCTGGAATGGATCTGATGGTCCCTCTACCACAGGACTTGAGTGTTTATTCTTTTTGTTTGTTTCTATTTGGGGGGAGTGTCCAACCAATGGTGCTTAGGGCTGACTCCTGGCTCTGCACTCAGAGACCATTTCTAACAGTGCTTCAGGAAAACAGATGAGGTTCTGGGGATAGAATCCCTGGTTTGGCCTGCTGTACTATCTCCATTCCTTCATGCTGTATTCTTGGGTCCAAGCAGTCTGTATTTGCCAAGGAGCACTAAAGAGTTGCCCCCAAACCTCCTAATCACTGCTTAGGACCCCCCCCCAATAAAATAAAATTGAGTTAAAATTATCCATGTAAGTTACAGCCTGATTTTCCTTAAGAATAAGATCATAGGAGCCAGAGATATAGTGCAGCAGGTAGGGTGCTTGCTTTGTATGCGGCCTACCTACATTCTATCCCAAGCATCCCATATGGTCTCCTGAACACCACCAGGAGAGATTCCTGAGGGCAAAATCCGGAGTAATCCCTGAACACAGCCAGGTGTGGCTCAAAAAAACAAGAAGACTGAGACCATAATTCAACTGAGAGTGTTTCTGGAAGGGAAGGTGCATAATGAAAGTATGCAAACTTGCAAACTTCAAGGTTTGAGAATCCAGTATGAAAGATGGGGTGGGAATTATAAGCATAATTGAGTCAGTACAAGTAGAACATAAATTAGAAGCCCCTGACCCCCCAGCCCCTATCCAGATGAAACCTGAGCTCTCACTCATCCTCTACAGAATATAATAAGATTGACTCTGACTTTGTAGGATACCATGCCCCAGCAGTTTTTAGCTCATTCCAAATCAAAGGCTGGAGGTAATAATATTTACAGGTGTGTGATTGGAGGAGAGAGGGGAAATAGTCATTCATTCAAACCCCTAGTTCCTTCCTGGCAGTTTTTTGTTTTCTAATAGTTCACCCAAGTTCTAAAATTTCTTACTCATGGGGACCACAGTTGCCTTCCTAAAACCCAATTTTACCTGCGTGGTAAAATTTATCTTATCAAATATACCTGCTGTGCTTGGCTTGAATGAACCTTAACAATTTGGTCTATCTAATATTTTCAGCCCTGATTCACTAAGGCCTGGGATAGAACTTAAGCAGTCTTGTCAATGTTCAGATCATGCCACCTCCTGACCTATGCTCAGGCTGTGCTCTCAATCTGAAACAATCTTTTGTTGCTATCCAGATCCTATATGCTCTTCCAGTTCTAGTTCATTCTGTCTCGTGAAGCCTTGTCCCACTGTGGTGTCTTCCTTTAAATTCTATTGAATTTGCCATGTGAATAACATGTGAAATATTTAACCATTAGAATTCATTGGTATTCCTCTTTTGCTTCCCACCTAGATCATAAATTAGCTGAGCGAAGAAACGATCTTTAAAATATTTTTGGTCCATAGCAGGATATGCTCAGGGCTTAACCCGGCTGTTTTTATTTTATTTTTATTTTATTTTATTTTGCTTTTTGGGTCACACCCAGCAATGCTCAGGGGTGACTCCTGGCTTTGCACTCAGGAATTACTCCTGGCCGTGCTTGGGGGACCATATGGGATGCCAGGGATCGAACCCGGGTCAGCCGCATACAAGGCAAAGGCCCTACCCGGTGTGCTATTGCTTCGGCCCCACCCCTGCTGTTTTTAGGGCTTACTCCTGGTTCTGTGTTCAGAGGTCACTGATGGTGAGATTGGGAGACCGTATGGGGTGACAGGGATCGTATGCAGGGCAAGCACCCTACCCACTGTACTATCTCTCTGGTCCCTGGCAGAAAATATCTTAAAACTTATCTTATCAAATAAATATCTTATCAAATATATCCTCCTATATTGTTTAGCATAAGAATGAGCATGTACCAAATGTTTAATAAATAAGACAGAAAGCTGTGTTGATCTTAGGAAAATCTCTTTATTTATTTGTGATACTGGCCTTTTACAAAATAATGTTTGGGTTATTTATATGGATCTATTTTCTATTTTTTATTCTAAGTACCATGGTTTTAAAAACAGTAACTGCATGATCTATAAAGTCTAGGGAGAGGTATTCTTTTTAAATGGTGGCAGATGGCTATTGGGGTAACCAGTCTACTAACACTAGGGCCTCCAAAGGCATAGAGCCAAATGAATGACTTGGTACAATTCCATCAGTTTCTATCCTCCTCGTCTGTTTTTGTTTTCCTTTTTCTCCATTTCAAATCTTCTGGTATTTTACTCCAGTTTTGTTTTCATTAGAGAATAGTTAAAGTATTAGAACCAGAAGATGTGATAGAATAATTTTTCACCTCTGTTACTTATTGGCCACACAAGCTTGGACAAGTTCTTTACCTCTGAGTTTTAGCATCTTTAAATGTAAAATGGAATAAGAATGGTAGGCTCCTACCCAGCCCACTTCAATATAATTCTTTGGAAGATAAAGCATAGCATATAGGTAAAACCTTTGTAGGCAGCATTTGAGCTTGGAGAAATCTCTGAACATTGTCCTGGGGACATTTTAAAGGATATGTAGGCTTCCTCACACAGAACTGTGTATATAACATGAAGGCTGGGTTGGAATAGAAATTAGAAATTAATTCCGTTTGCCATGCATATCCAGGCCCTGGTTCTGACTGTTGGCATCCAGGAATAAGGTTACTTAAAAGCTCTTAGAGACTCTGTAGTTAGCAGAGTCTCACATAAAATAAACAATGTTTATTTTGTTGTCTTTAATTGAGGTATCATAGTTTACAATAATACCGAAGCCACCATTTCATAGTTATAGAGTACTATACCAATCTCTCCACCAGTGTTTTAAGAACCCTCTGCCATTTCTTACCTCTCTCTGAAAGGAGCAAAGAATGCGGACTTAGGCTAGGCTTGCCAGCTGTTTGTATTTTCACTCTCAAGAGCATCTTGCACAATTTCATGAATCTACTGCAATATCTAAAAAAGCTGGTATGTTTTACTGTGGACAATGGGCATATATAGCACTGATGGTAAATCATTACATCCCAATCCTTCCTTAATCTGCATTTGTTTAGATAATATTCTTGTGCATATGTTGAGTTCCAGCCCTTTACTTCTGAAATCCCTTCCTTTTCCCACTACAGCCCGCACCTTTTCTTCCCTTGGTCTTAGGTTCTCATTGGATTCCTTCTTTTTTTGACTTTCTTCCCGTTCTACTAGCACCCATCCCTAATCCCACCACTGTGGGCTCTCTGTCCCCTGCCATGTTGTCCGATCACACGAATTAATAAATACAGCCTTGGTATATTTATCTAATGAACACAAGGCAACATATATTGTTTGGTCAACTGAACAGCCTGAAAAAGCACATAACTGTAATTACGGAGAACTCAGATCTGACCTTTCTGTTATATATACATTGGCAAACTATGCACGGTGCACTAAGATGTGCTTATGCTAAAACAAATAAATGTGCATATTTATATATGTATTTTATATACCCATACTAGAAGGAAAGTCTAGATTAATGTAGATGGGAATAATGGGACAGAGTTTGGGGAAAAGACATGCATTTGGAACCAGATATAGGAGGATAGGAGCAGAAGCTCACTTGCATTTTCATTCATTCTGATTACTTGCATTTGTTCAGAAAATGGGTTTGCCCTGTTAGTCACTCTGAATGCAGGAACAAAGGCCCATTCCAAGGTTGGAAGGCGAATGCTCAGATCAAGACCTAGAATTTATTTTTCCTTAGCACTTTTTCTTCCTGGGCTTCTGTCTTTGTCTATGTAAGTAGGAAATCAGTGACTAATGTGTGTCAGAGAAATGGTAAGGTTAGGGTAGGTGCAGGAAGTGGGAAAGTCATAAACCTCCCTGTCTATCCAGACCTGAAGTTGTGGGGGTTGAGTTGACAGAAGGAAGTGACAGATGGTGTGGGCCTAGGTGCCAGGGCCTGGCTCCAAGCATACTAACTTCACTTTGCAGATAACCAGCCGCACAGACTCTGAGAAGAGGCCAGACCATCTCCTTTGAGACCCATAATACTTTTCCATGCCAAACCTGTAATCTAGTAGTTGCTGACCTTCATTGTAGGTATCTAGACTAAATGTCAGCAAACTGACTTTCTGGGCAAATCTGAACTATTGCTTTTTTTGTATGATCCAGAATATAATAACAGTTATTACATTTTAATTTTATTGATTTGGGGGGGTTTGGGGCCACACCCATCAATGCTAGGGTTTACTCCTGGCTCGGCACTCAGGAATTACTCATGGTGGTGCTTGTGGAACCATATGGAATGCTGGGGATTGAACCCAGGTTGGCCACATACAAGGAAAATGCACTACCCCCAGTTATTACACTTTTAAATAGTTGGAAATTTTTTAAAAGTAATATTTCATGAAAATTATATAAAATTAAAATTATGGAGGGCAGAAAGATAGTACAGCAGGCAGGATGCTTGCTTTGCATGTAACCAACCCAGGTTCCATCCTCAGCATTCCATATGGTACCCCGAGCCCCACCAGGAGTAATCTATGAACTCTCCTATGAACCAATAGTACTCTCTATGTACCACTGGGTGTGGCCAAACAACAATAAAACATGTTGCCACATGTTGACATCCAGGACAATGACTTTTTTCAGTTTTTATTTAATAATCATTTTATTTATTTTGGATTTTTTAAATTGATGTTTCCTTTTCACTTGGTGGTGCTCAGGGCTTACTACTCACACTGCACTTACTCCTGGTGGAGCCCGGGAACCATCTGAAGTGCTGATGATCAAACCCAAGTTAGCCGTGTACTATCTCTGCACCCCTCTTGATATCTAAACTTACCCAGACTGCTACACACTCCTTAATCTGAGATACTAAAGCTATTATATTCTAGAATATCTAAAGGCTACATCTAAACCACTATTCATCAGTTTATTCTAACCCTTTTCAAAGAAACCCAATTTTCAATCTAATTAGTTCATGGAATGAGAATCAAAAGAAAAGAAACATCAGTGAAAAGATATTTCAGTGGTTGGGGCTGGAGCAATAGTACAGCAAGTAGGACGTTTGCCTTACACGCAGCCGACCTGGGTTAAATTTCCAGCATCCCATATGGTCCCCCCAGCACCGCCAGGAGTAATTCCTGAGTTGCAGAGCCAGGAGTAAACCCTAAGCATCGCCAGGTTTGACCCAAAAAGCAAAAAAAAAAAATCAACACTCAGAAAAAGTAGAGAGAGAGTATGGGGAATATTGTCTGCCTTAGAGGCAGGGGGAGGGTGGGAAAGGGGGGTATACCTGGGATATTGGTGGTGGGGAATGTGCACTGGTGGAGGGATGGGTGTTTGATCATTGTGAGATTGTAACCCAAACATGAAAGCTTGTAACTATCTCACGGTGATTCAATAAAATTTAAAAATTAAAAAAAAAGATATTTGAGTGGTCTTATAGAACTTTGACCAGAGTAATGTCTTTTGCTGTTTGGGTATTGTTTTATTTCTTCGTTTTATATTCTTGCAATAGTTAAGATAGATTTGACTGCACAGAAAGAGATGGAAAGGCATATCCCATTAGTGTTACAAAATGCAGCCTGAAAATCACATCTAGTCTATACAAAAATTAATTTTTTAAATTTATTCATGCCTTTACAAATCTTTCAATTATCTGTTCACATTTAAAAATCAGTAGATCTTTGTAAAACATGATTATTGACCCTCTGGATCTTTCTGTAACCATCCACCCTATGTTCAGATCAGCAGTGAGGCAGGGACATCACCATCAATAGTGGAGCAAATCAGTAACTTCTGGATTTCAATTTACATGTATTTTGTATAATTTTCGAAAACAAAATTCTACTTACTCTTTAGATATATGCTGATTTTGAATATTGGGAAAGGAGCACCATAATCTCAGACTTTGGGCCTCTATAGTTCTTATTGATTATTCATTTTTGCTTTCTCTTTAGTGATTAATAAATTTAGGCACTTTGACCTGGATTTCCAATTATTAGCCTCTACTAACCAAGGCATTCACAGATCTCACCACCTTTTTGGCTTTCTTTTTCTTTATTTTGTGCTATACCTGGTGTTGCTTGGGAGCTTCTCCCAGCTCTGTGCTGATGAGGAGAGTTCTCCAAGGACCACGTAGTGCCTGGAATCAAACCCAGGATTACCACTTGCAAGGAATGTATTCCAGCCCTTGAGCTGTCTTCCGGGCCTACTTTTTCATTTTCTTATACCCCTCTGGATTAAGAAAAGATGCCCATGTTATTCAGATTACTTGTTGACATACATAACATTTCATTATGGGTCCCCTTCTCAGTTGTTTAATTCGGGTCATTTGTGGAGATAAGCAATAGCACCCTGATCAAGAAAAGTTCCCAGGCCCTGGAAGAGAAATCCCTAAAATTATACTTGTCTTTCTCCCTTTGATTGATCTCCATTTCTGCATGGCCTTTTATGTTGTTTGTTCTAGTTTGGTTTGGTTTGGTTTTGGGGTCACACTCGACCATGCTCAGGGATCACTCCTGGTGAGTTCAGGGGACCATAGGAGTTCCATGGATCATCGGTGACATGAACGTCTAGCATCCTACCAGCTCTCCTATCAATCTCCCACCTTGCATGGTTCTTTTTTTGGCTGTTTCTGCCCCAGCTTCCATTCCTTTCTCTCCAGGCTCTGTCCGTTTTTGGACTTGCTGATCAATGGGTCCTACCAGATCCACATGATCCACAAAACCCCACTTCCCCAGATAAATGGAGTGCTATCATGGAAAAACCTTCATGTTATTCTCATACTCCTCTTTGAAAGAATTCAACTGAAGCTTACAACTACATCCCCGAGACCTTAAAGCATATACCCACCACTTCATTTTGCTGTCTTACTTGCCCCGCCACTCCTAGGGTTTTCTTGTTTTCCCGCTGAAGTGGGTCTTCTTAAACATATTGTGAGTTGAAAATAGAATAGGATGTGGAAGAGAATTGAGAGAGAAGAGGAAAGAAAGGGAAGTGGGTAGAAAAAGAAATTTACTAAGATTAAGAAAAGAGACCCAAGTAGCATGGTATAGAGATAGAGGTAGTTGAGACAGAGTGTATGATAGAAATTGGGGAGAAATTTGTGTAGGAGGCAAATCACAGGATCAGAGAAGTAAAGAGAGGCTCTTAGTTACCTGGAGTTGTTAGTTAATGAGTTGATAGTAAATCCTTTCTGGTAAGTAAAGAAGGAAGATATATTTGTCATTTGTTCCCTATTTCTTTTTTTTTTTTTTTTTGCTTTTTGGGTCACACCTGGCGATGCACAGGGGTTACTCCTGGCTTTGCACTCAGGAATTACCCCTGGCCATGCTCAGGGGACCATATGGGATGCTGGGATTTGAACCCGGGTTGGCCGCGTGCAAGGCAAACGCCCTACCCGCTGTGCTATCTCTCCAGCCCCTGTTCCCTATTTCTTTCCTTACCTCGACTCACAGTATTTCATTCAAATATATCTAATATGGGTAAATACCTGCCCATCATCAAATGCCTCCTTTTTTTTTCTTTTTGCGTCACATCTGGTGATGTGCAGGAGTCATTCCTGTCTCTGCCCTCAGGAATTACCCCTGGTGGTGCTCAGGAGACCATATGGGATGCTAGAAATCGAACCCGGGTTGGCCGCATACAGGGCAAACGCCCTACCCGCTGTGCTATCACTCCAGCCCCATGCCTCCTATTTTCTTTCTTGCACACAATGCTAGTGGGATTTTTGGTGCTTCTTTTCTTTAAAATTTTTTCTTTTCTTACAAATTATTCGCACTCATACCTTCTCTTACCAGAAAGAACTGCGTTTCCTGGAATATCTGGGTTTTCTTGAAAGCTTTCCCAAAAAACTTACTTAGAATGGAGACGGAGAGAGGTCTTCATCAAGAAAATTGTGAGAAAAGTTGGACTGGATGGATTTAGGTATCACCTGGGACACAGTAGCAGCAAGACATGTTTGTTAAGTTACATCAATGAATTAGAAGTTATCTGTCTCATTTTGCTGCTGCAAAAGACTCAGATAGTGAGCTTACTGCAGAGTGACTATAACTTTCACCTAAGGAAAGACAAAAGTATGACAGAGATTCTAACTTGGAGTCCTCATGCTTTGGGTTGGTGGCAAAAACCTTATACGTTTGGAAGCCTTCCTTGTGTGTTTTCATCACTCTTGTCACCCTTCCCAGATTTTCCCTTCCTTCTCCCCATCCATGTCCTTAGAGACTGGCTCTTGAGTAATATATATATATATACATATATATACACACATATATATATATATATGAATGGAGACGTTGCTAGCACCTGCTTGAGCAAATCGAAGATCAACAGGATGGCAAGTGATACAAGTGATGTATGTATATGTATATATGTGTGTATCCATGAGAATATACATGCATATACTTATATATACACATTTGTACATATATATGTATATATAAACATATTTATACATATATATCACACATGGGGAGGGCCTCTCTAATTCTTTTGATGCATATTAGTTTTGGCTTGAGGCAAAGCTTTAGGTGATCCTCCAGAAGTCTCTTGCAGCATCTCCCAGCCTCAGTGCCTGATAGTTGTGACCAGAAAGTTAGCCCTCAAGTGCTTCCTGATACATTAAGGGGATGCCAAATGCAAGGGATGTAGACCTAGTATGGATTAGAAATAGAAGGCTTCAGACCTGGGGAGGAAAAAGAAGCATAGTCCATCTCCAGCACAGGCTGCTGTGCTTGCCTCCCAGTCTCTTACACACAAGGTTCTCTGTGTTTAGACTGATGGGGGTCAGGGGGCATGAAACACTGCTTTATAAATGGTTCAGATGCCAAGAGTTTGGAAAGCAGATTAGTGGCTAAAAGATTTGAAGGCCTTTGCTGTTGGGAAATGATTAGTGGAAGGGGGTTAAATCTTCTGGTGTTAAAGGGAGGGAGTTTAAGAAGTGAAATTGCAAATCTTTGACCTCGTAAGGTCTTGAACTTGAGGACTGGGATCAAAGTGAACAAGGCGACTGTAAAGGAAAAGCACAATAAGGGATAGAATTGGGGGGGAGGCTCAAAATATCTGCCTTTGTGTTCCTGAATAGAGCCTTGTATTATACTCATTTTTCATTATCTCTTGATCAGTTATTGTAGGCCACACAAAGCCAAACATATGGGAAGGAGTACCCTTCACCAGCCCTCCTCGCCCCTCCCCACTTATGATTTGGGACTATTAAAGCTGATGTTTTGAAATCCTGATTACATCACTTTATGTGCCCAGCAGGAGTCAACCTTCTTTAAGTGGCAATGGAGGAGAAAGACAGGAGACTGTTGGGGAGAAGGTAACAAGGGATTCTTGGTCCACGATCAAGTTCTACCAGGGTGCCACACGAAACAGGGACAGGCAATTGATATCTGCATCAGCCCTACCTGGGATAAAACCTTTCCCCAATGTCTTGATTCTCTCCTAACTGAAATTAAATTCATGCTATAGACTCTAGTCAGCTTCCCTTGCCTTGAGTGATGGATGGCTCATGGAATTAGGGATACTTCTGTCCTGCAGTTGCCAGAAGTCTCAACAATGGGAGCAACAAAAGGAATTCTCTCTCTTTCTGCCTCTCTGTCTCTCTTTTATTTGGGGGGGAGCCACACCTGACTGTGCTCAGGGCTTACTCCTGGTTCTACACAGGCATTTCTCCTGGTGGATTCAGGGAACCTGGGTTAGCCATGTGGAGGCAAATGCCTTATTCCCTGTACTTGGGCTTGTAGGGCACAGGCTCTGGCTATGTAGTCATGGAAAAGGTAGACACAGGACCTACTGTCCTAACCTCCCTTTACAGTTGGCTTGTCTTTAATATTCATCCATAGAAACAGTTCTCTGCACTCCAAATGGGGTGTCCCCTCCCTTAGAGGTTGATTAGACCTGTGGATCAGCGGGCTGGTCTAGGGCTACTGTGGGCTCTGAACAACTGACCTGTGTTCCGTTTGCACAGATAACTATGTTAACCCTTGACATTAGGGATGAATCCTTGCCAGATACACCTTACAGCCTTGTCTTTAAGTTGCTGTGACGCCTTCTCAAAGATTATTTTTAACAGAATTAGAAACTCAGTATCTGCATGGATCATAGTAAGAAACTAACATTGGCCATGCAAGAAAGACTCATGCATGCACTTGCTAAATTTGACATGTGAGGAAGGTGAACACTCAAAATGAATGTATTTTGGTACAATCCATATTTTTATAGTCAGACCCACATTTGAATCTCCTGCTTCCCTTTTAGGTACTTAATCCCACTTTCCCCCCCCCCCAGATCTATGGTCCTTCAGCAGGAGGAAAGTAGATGTTTTAGGTCTTTTCATTCATTATTATGATTGAACTTAAATCATTATCCCTCTGGGGATTGGAGAGATAGTACAATGGGTAAAGCTCCTGCTTTGCACTCATCTGACCTGGGTTTGATCCCCAGAATCCCATATGGTCCCCAAGCACCACCAGGAGTAAACTAAGAGCAGAGCCAGGACCAAGAGTGACCCCTGAGCATCGCTGGATGTTTCTCCCCCCAAAAAATTGTTTAAATCATTATCTCTTTTCCAGAAGCATTTCTTGATTGGTGTATAAGTTACAAGCAAAATATCTTAACTGCTCAGCTTGAGGAATTACTGCCAATTCCTCAAACTGTGGTAGGCTGAATAATGGGTCCCCAAATATCAGGCACCAATTACTGGAAACTATGAATGTTACCTTATATGGCAAAAACAACTTTACAGATGTGATGAAATTAAGGATCTTAAGATGGGGAGATTATTCTGGATCATTTTAGTAATCACTAGTCTAAGTCTAATCTAAATGTAATCACTAGTCTCTTTATAAGATGGAGATAGACTTGACTACAGAAACAAGGGGTGATATGAGGACTAAAGCAAGAAGCTACAGAGCTGGCTCCGAAGATGGAGGAAAGGGTCACAGAGCAGGTGCACAGCTCCAGAAGCTAGAAAGAACAAGGAAACAGATTCTCATCCAATAGTTTCTTATAATCACAAATTGACTGTTACAGTTCAGGAGCTGACATCTTGAATTTGGCCATATGAAAATGTGTTTGGATTTCTGACTGGCAAGACTATGAGAGAATAAACTAATTGTTAACCCACCAAGTCTCTGGTAATCTGTTACAATGCAATAGAAAATGAATGTGCTATGTATTCATACATGAAACCACCTCCTCCATAAAGATATAGAACATTTCTTTCTCCCCAGCAATTTCTCTTGTGTCCCTTTCCTGTGTTTTGTTTCTGAAAGAGAACTACCATCCTAAGTTTAATTTTGACCAGGAGTATTTGGATTTGATAAGGAGGCAAAAATAAGAAGGCAAGAGAATGCATCTCTAATGATGGAGCTTCTGACTCCTGGCATCGATTGGTGGGCAAGGTATTTTAAAGTTCTTATCCACCCTCACTCTACATACCTTAGTGATATTCTTAACCAGACCTTCCAGTTAGGATATGATGATCAGATCTCTGAAAAAGGAGAAAGTGAGTTATTCAGTAAGGATTATAGCTAACAGAATTGTTTTATCAACACAGTATCTATGCCCCAACCTTCTAATGAGCAGAAGTTCCATTTTTGTCTATATGCCCATTGCGGAGCCATGGCACAGCAGGTGGGACATTTGCCTTGCATGCGGCCAACCCAGTTTTGATTCCTTTGTCCCTCTCAGAGAGCCCGGCAAGCTACCGAGAGTATCCCACCCGCACGGCAGAGCCTGGCAAGCTACCCGTGGTGTATTCGATATGCCAAAAACAGTAACCAGTCTCACAATGGAGACGTTACTGGCGTCCGCTTGAGCAAATCAAGGAACAATGGGACGCCAGTGCTACATGCCCATCTCCAAATGGTTTTCTGTCATAGTAATGCTATCCTCCTTGCTAGTGATTGGTTTAGTTATAGGCATGATGAAATTCAGATTATTTAAATGTGATATGGGAAACATGCTGGGGAGATTCTGATAAAGTTTTTATGAGTGTTTAAAAATAAATGTGCAGTGGCAACCGCCACCGTTCAGAACTAATTGGACAGAGAGGTAGGAGTTTGCAGTGATAGGACGGGATGCTTGGGGAATCTTGCAATGGGGGAGGCAGAACCGGCCCTGCCTCCTGCCCAAATGAGACCCCGAGCAGTCGCCCATGGACAGCTCCTCCGTTCCTGAACAGCCATGATCCCAGCGCCACAGAAACCAATCTCTGAATGCAGCGGCTGCTGGCAGAAATACCTCTGGACTTAATACCAAAATTCCAAATCTGGGCGGCCGCTTCGCGACCGTGCAACATCATATGCTCTTTGTTACCAACAATAGAAAACATACAATCTAATGATGCCATTCCGACAGGTCTGACTGTTGGGGGGAAAACTCCAAATAATGATAGTGAGTTTCCTATCGAAAATCGAATGTAATCAAAGTAAGGAGAGAGTAAAGTGAAAATCATCTGCCACACAGGCAGAGGGAGAGTGGGAGGGGGGATATGCTGGGGTTATTGGTGGTGGAACATGTGCACTGGTGAAGGGATGGGTGTTTGAGCATAGCATGACTGAGACTCGATCCTAAAAGCCTTGTAACTGTTCTCACGGTAACACAATTAAAAAAATTTAAAAAAGAATTTAAAAAAATTCACATTTCATGACATAAAAATAAAAAATAAAAATAAATATGCAGGACCTGGATCAATAGTATGTTGGATAGGACATTTGCCTTGCATGTGACCAATCCGAGTTAGATCCCTGGCCCCCCATATGGCTCCCTGAGCCCACCAGGAGGAGTGATTACTGAATGCAGACCCAGGAGTAAGCCCTGAGCATTCCTGGGTGTTGCCCACCAAATAGAAATAAATAAATCAATATGTAAAAGTAGAAAGCTTCCCTCTGCTTCCATTGAATATTGACAAGTTTGTATGTAATCGCGGGGTAACACAAACTCCCTTGTGACTGTAAGTACTGTTAAATAGGTGGAGGCCTGAGTCATAGTACAGTAGGTAGGGTGATTGCCTCTCATGGAGTTGACTCAGGTTTAATCCCCAGCAACCCGTATGTTGCCCCAGCCCTGTCATGAGTAATCCCTGAGCACAGAACTAGGAGTCAGCCCTGAGTATTGCTGTGTCTGGCCCCAAAAACAAAACAAAAAAGAGCTGTTAAATAGCACATAAGAGTTGCAGGCAAAAAAAAAGAAAGATGGAAAGAATCAGGGGTTTTAAAAATAAGGACTAAGGGGTTGGAGAAATAATAGCGTGTAAGGCTCTCACCTTGCATGCTCCTGCCCCAGGTTTGATCCCCAGCATCCCATATTGTCCCTTGAGCACCACCGGGAGTAATTCCGGGATGCCAAACCAAGAGTAACTTCTGAGCATTGGGTGTGTGGCCCAAAAACCAAATAAATAAATAAATAAATAAATACATAAATAAATGGAGCACTCTGTGCAATGTTTAGCCCAGCACTTCAGGCTGCAGGGCCACAGCTAATGGTGCTCACAGACCACCAGGACAACACTCTGATGTACTTGTGCCCTTGGGGGTGGAGGCATGAGGCACTGGGGCATTGTGGATCAAGCTGAAGACCTCACATGTGTTGGGCATGTGCTCTGCCGTTTGAGAGAACTTTCTGGCCCCAGAATCATGTTATGGTTTTTTTTTTTTGGGGGGGGGTTGTGCCACAACTGGCAGTGTTTAGAGATTACTCCTGGCTCTGCGATCAGAGATTACTCCTTGCAGGACTCCAAGGACCATATATGAGGTATTGGGGATCAAAACTGGGTAAACTGTTTGCAAGGAAATAACTTTATTTCTATTTTTTTTGGTTTTTGCTTTTTTAGGGATGGGTGAGGTGACACCCGATGATGCTCAAGAGTTACTCCTGGCTCTGCACTCAGGAAATATTCCTGGCAGTGCTCAGGGAACCATATGGAATGCCAGGGACTGAACCTGGAGCAGGAGAATGCGAGGCATTCTGTATTATCTTACCTTACCCTCTGTATCCTCTCTCCAACCTGTAGGATAAAGACCCTACCCACTGTACTATCGCTCTGGCCCCAAGGCAAGAACTTTAAGTGTACTGTCTCTCCAGCCTTCCAAGAGTTATAATTTTAAAACTACATCATTCAACTATTGAATCTGCCAATCCCATGGCTACACATTCCTGAACTTAGATGCAAGAGAATTCATTTCCTTATTTTCAGCTTGAAGTCAGCTGAATTTGAATTTTCCTTGATTATAATTGAAAGCATACTAGCAGACTCAAGTAGAATTTGGTGACAGTATTCAGGGGAAGATGAAAAGGAGACAATTGAACCAAATGCAGAAACATTCCATACAGCCCTAGGTGCTGGATGCAATGGTACTGATACCTTGTTTGACTTGCTGGAGATTTTTTAAAAAAGGAACAATTGGAATGATGAAAAGGAGCTACTACAGAAAAGATATGTGGAGAAGGATAACAGGTACAGTCAAGTCAGGCACATTTCTCTTAGTAAATTTGGATTATCTTGCCGAGGTTTTCAGACTGCTTCTTTTTATTAAGGTGGAGTGACTGTCTGTTATTGTTATTGTTAACAATAACAGGTCTCATTCCCCTTACCCTGAAAGAGCCTCCAATCGTTGGGAAAGACGAGTAAGGAGAGGCTGCTAAAATCTCAGGGCTGGGATGAATGGAGATGTTACAGGTACCCACTCGAGCAAATCGATGAACAATGGGATGATAGTGATACAGTGATACAGTGACTGCCTAGTTCCACCACACCTTGCTCATCAGCTTACCTAATTGTTCTACTTCATAAAGATGTGTAGTGGAATTTTAAAGAAAAGTTAGCCAGAGAGAGAGTGTACAGGGGATAAGGTACAGGGATAAGGTCTGTGTGTGGCGGATCTGGGTTTGATCCTAGGCACCACATAGGGTGTTCTGAGCACACGAGAAGTTACCCTTAAACACAGAGACAGAAGTGATCCATTAGCACTATAGGTGTGGTCCATAAACCAAACATATTTGCTTACAAACATATTTTATTTTAAATCATTTTTATTAAAGTTCCTGCATTTGCAAAACTGTTAATCATAATTTTCAGCGTGCATTGTTGTAGCAAAATACCCAGCACCACTAGAGAGCCTAATATTTTGCTGCATCAGTTCCTCAAGAAACTCACACCACATAGACTCATTTTTATACACAAAATCTTCAATTTTGATAACTTTGATCATGTGTTGTTCCTTTACTGAATTTCCTTTTTTCCTCACATATGGGAGAGCATTCTTTACTGTGGGGGTGGTGACAGCTACACTCATAGATGAATAGAGCTAATCTTTTGGAATTACACAAAATTGTAAATAAATAATAAATTGATAATATTTTTCAAAAGTCTATATTTTAAATTATATAACTATGTTTTACAAAATTGATAGTTGAGTTTGGAGCATATAAAATTTCAGCACCAATTGCAACTTCGCCACCAGTGTCAATTTCCCTCTGCCAGTGTTCCCGTATTCCATCTCCACCTGTTTACTTGACAGGGACATTACAAAAGTTCAGTGGTCACAGCTTGGACTCATGTTTTCACTTTTCTTGAGTTGTGTTTTGGTTATGTGGCTATAGCACTCACTCATATCACCAGTATAACTGAAGGCCTGATACCTGTTCACCCATTACTTCCTGTTCTCTTCTCCCCCTTTGATTTTTTTTCCTTTTATGTCCTTCTCCTCTCTACATACTGGAGCCAAAGGTGACCCTCCCCTTTACTATAATACATTTTCTCATCCAGTATTCTGTATACCACAGATAAGCAAGATCATCCTTCATTTGTTTTTCTTCTGGCTTACTTAATTCAACATGACATCTTCCATTTCCAACCAGATTGAAACAAATTTCATGATTTCATTATTACTTGGAGCTGCATACTATTCCATATACATATACCACATCTTCATAATCCGTTCATTTGTTGTTGGATACCTGGGGTGATTCAATATTTTAGCTATTGTACACAATGAGTGTACAATGAATATACTCAATGAATTCCACAATGAATAATGGTATATATATATATATATATATAATTTTAAGAGAGTGTTATGTCCTTGCGGTTAGATGCCCCAAAGTGGAACTGCTTGGTAATATGGAAATTCAATCCTAAGTTTACCGACACCTCTCCATACTGTTTTCCATGGAGGTTGTACCACACAACATTCACACCAATAGTGGATGAGAGCTCCTTTTTCACCACATCCCTGCCAATATTCATTGTTCCTACTTTTTTGATACTGGATGCTGGATGCTGAACAATTTCCATGTGCCAACTGGCTATCCTCTCTTCCTCTGAGAAATATCTGTTCATTTCTTTATTTTAAATTTTATTGAATCACCGTGAGATAGTTACAAGCTTTCATGTTTGGGTTACAATCACATATTGATCAAACACTCATCCCTCCATCAGTGTACATTCCCCACCACCAATATCCCCAGTATACCCCTACTTTCCCACCCTCCCCCTGCCTCTAAGGCAGACAGTATTCCCCATACTCTCTCTCTACTTTTGGGCATTATAGCTTGCAACACAGACACTGAGAGGTCATCATATTTGGTCCATTATCTAATTTTGGCACACATCTCCCATCCCGACCGATTTCTCCAGCCATCATTTTCTTTTTTTTTTTTTCACAGTAGCAAATAACCTGACTTTTTATTTTTTTTATTTTTTTTTAATTTTATTTATTTTTAATTAGAGAATCACCGTGAGGGTACAGTTACAGATTTATACACTTTTGTGCTTATACTTCCCTCATACAAAGTTCGGGAACCCATCCCTTCACCAGTGCCCATTCTCCACCACCCGTAAACCCAGTGTCCCTCCCACCCTCCCCAATCCCATCTCCCCCCCACCCCACCCTGCCACTGTGGCAAGGCATTCCCTTCTGTTCTCTCTCTCTAATTAGCTGTTGTGGTTTGCAATAAAGGTGTTGAGTGGCCGCTGTGCTCAGTCTCTAGCCCTCATTCAGCCCGCAACTCCCTTCCCCCACATGGCCTTCGACTACAATGTAGTTGGTGATCGCTTCTCTGAGTTGACCTTTCCCCGGAACGTGAGGCCAGCCTCGAAGCCATGGAGTCAACCTCCTCGTACTTATTTCTACAGTTCTTGGGTGATAGTCTCCCACTCTGTTATTCTATATACCATAGATGAGTGCAATCGTTCTATGTCTGTCTCTCTCTTTCTGACTCATTTCACTCAGCATGAAACTTTTCATGCCCATCCACTTAACTACAAAATTCTTGACCTCCTTTTTTCTAACAGCTGCATAGTATTCCATTGTATAGATGTACCAAAGTTTCCTCAACCAGTCATCCGTTCTGGGGCATTCGGGTTTTTTCCAGATTCTGGCTATTGTAAACAGTTCCAGGCATCATTTTCTTAGTGATCCCTTCTCTATTCCATCTGCCTTCTCTCCTCCACTCATGAAGCAGGTTTACAGCTATGGGGCAATACTCCTGTCCCTTGTATCTACTGTCCTTGGGTGTCAGCCTCATGTGATGTTCTTCTATACTCCACAAATGAGTGCAGTCCTTCTATGTCTGTTCCTCTCTTTCTAACTCTTAGCATGATACTCTCCATGTCTATCCATTTATAAGCAAATTTCATGATTTCATCTCTACTAACAGCGGTATAGTATTCCATTGTATAGATGTACCAAAGTTTCTTTAACCAGTCATCTGTTCTAGGGTACTTGTTTTGCTGTGGCTATTGTGATTTTTGGCTATTGTGAACAGTGCTGCAATGAACATATAGGTATAGATGCCATTTCTACTGTGCTCTTTTGCATCCTCGGGATATATTCCAGGAAATGGTATGGTGGGGTCATAGAGAAGCTCAATTTCTAGTTTTTGAAGGCTGTCCATATTGTTTTCCAGAAGGGCTGGACCAGTCGGCATTCCCACCAACAGTGAAAGAGCGTCCCCTTTTCCCCATATACACGCCAGCACTGGTTGCTTTTGTTATTTTGAATGTGTGCCAGTCTCTGTGGTGTGAGATGGTATCTCATTCTTGTTTTGATTTACATCTCCCTGATGACTAGCAATGTGGAGCATTTTTTCATGTGCCTTTCAGCCATTTGTATTTTTTTGAGGAAACTTCTGTTCATTTCTTCTCCCCATTTTTTGATGGGGTTGGAGGTTGTTTTCTTGTACAATTCTACTAGTGACTTATATATCCTGGATAATAATAGTTTATCAGATGGGTATTGGGTAAATATTCTTTCCCATTCTGTGGGCTCTTTCTGTATTTTGGTCACTGTTTCTTTTGAAGTGCAGAAGCTTCTTAGTTTGATGTAGTCCCATTTGTTTATGTTTGCTCCCACTTGCATGGTCAGTGCTGTTTCATCCTTAAAGATGCTTTTAGCTTCTTTATCATGAAGAGGACTGCCTACATTTTCCCCTATGTACCTTATAGTTTCATGTCTGATATTGAGGTCTTTAATTCACTTTGATCTGGCTATTTTGCCTGGCATTAGACAGAGGCCAGAGTTCATTTTTTTGCAAGTAGCTATCCAGTTTTCCCAGCGCCACTTGTTGAAGAGGCTTTCCTTGTTCCAATTCACATTTCTTGCTTCTTTGTCAAAGATTAAGTGGCCATATATTTGGGGGTCTGTGACAGAATATTCAACTCTGTTCCATTGGTCTGCAGGTCTGTTTCTAGCCCAATATCATGCTGTTTTAATTACTACTGCTTTGTAGTAGAGTTTGAATTTGGGGAAGGTGATGCCACCCATCTTCTTTTCCCCAAGGATTGCTCTAGCTATTCGTGGGGGTTTATTGTTCCATATGAATTTCAGAAGCATTTTGTCTATTTCTTTGAAAAGTGTCATGGGTATTTTGATAGGGACCACATTAAATTTGTATAGTGCTTTGGGCAGTATTGCCATTTTGATAATGTTAATTCTCTCAATCCATGAGCAAGGGTTGTGTCTCCATTTCCTAGTGTCCTCTTTTATTTCTTGAAGTAGTGTTTTGTAATTTTCCTTGTATAGGTCCTTCACCTCTTTGATTCCAAGGTACTTGATTTTCTGAGGTACTGTTGTGAAGGGATTGTTTATTTAATGTCTCTTTCTTCTCTTTCATTATTGGTATATAAGAAAGCCATGGACTTTTTGGGTGTTGAATTTGTAGCCTGCCACCTTACTATATTGACCTATTGTTCCCAGGAGCCTTTCTGTAGAGTCTTTAGGGTTTTCTAAGTATAGTATCATATCATCTGTCATATCGTCTTCCTTTCCTATCTGTATGCCCTTGATATCTTTTTCTTGTCTAATTGCTATGGCCACGAATTCCAGTACTATGTTGAATAGGAGTGGTGAAAGAAGGCAACCTTTTCTTGTGCCTGATGTTACAGGGAAGGCTTTTAGTTTTTCCCCATTGAGAATGACACTTGCCGTGGGCTTGTGGTAGAATGGCTTTGACTAAATTGAAGAAAGTTCCTTCGATTCCCATTTTTGCTGAGAGTTTTCATCATAAATGGGAGCTGGATCTTGTTAAATGCTTTCTCTGCATCTATTGATATGATCAGATGGTTTTTATTATTTCTTGTATTGATATGTTGAATTATGTTGATTGACTTGCAAATGTTAAACCATCCTTGCATCCCTGGGATGAATCCTATTTGGTCATGGTGTATGATCTTTTTAATGAGTCGTTGGATTCTATTTGCTAATATTTTGTTGAGGATCTTTGCTTCTGTGTTCATCAGGGATATTGGTCTGTAATTATCTTTCTTTGTGGTATATGTCTGCTCTTGGTATCGGTGATATTTGCTTCATAGAAACTGTTTGGAAGTGTCTTTGATACTTCAATTTCCTGGAAAAATTTAAAGAGTATTAGGAGTAAGTCCTCTTTAAAGGTTTGGAAGAATTCACTACTGAATCCATCTGGCCAGGACTTTTGTGCTTGAGAATTTTTATTGCCGTTTCAATTTCTGTGATGGTGATAGGTCTCTTCCAGGTCTTCTTGGTTCAGCCTTTTGAGGCTATAGGAATCTAGGAATTTATACATTTCCTCGAGGTGATAAAGTGGCGTTGAAGTCTTTCACTATTATTGTATCACTATCGATGTGTTTCTTTGAGTCTATGAGTAGTTGTTTTAAGGACTTTGCATTAGGTGTATATATATTTAGTATTGCAAGTTCTTCCTGTTGTACAGATCCTTTTATCAATAAGAAATGACCTTCTCTGTCTCTTGTGACCTTCTTCAGTCTGAAATCAATGTGGTCTGATACTAGCATGGCTACCCCAGCTTTTGTATGGGAGTTGTTTGTCTGTAGGATTGTTTTCCAGCCTTTGACTTTGAGTTGTGTTTGCTCTGACTGTTGAGAGATATGTTTCTTGCAGGCAGCAGAATGTTGGGTTCAATTTTCTAATCCATCCTGCCACTTTGTGCCTTTTAATTTGTACGTTTAACCCATTGATGCTGAGAGAGAATATTGTTATGGGGTTTTGTCCCATTTTTCTGCTAAAATTTGGTATATATTAGGGGCCTGTCTTGCCTTAAAGTAGCCCATTCAGTTGTTATTGTAACCATGGTTTTGAGTCTATGAAGTTCCTGAGCTGTTGTTTATCTGTGAAACTGTGTGTTCTCCCTTCTGTTATGAATGAGAGTCTAGCTGGGTAAAGTATTTTTGGTAAGGCATTTATTTCATTAAACTTTTTTCACTATATCCCACCACTGTTTTTGGGCCATGAGGGTTTCATCAGACAAGTCATCTGTGAATCTAAAGGATGCTCCTTTATAGGCAATTTCTTTCTTTGATCTTGCTGCTTTCAGGATTTTGTCTTTATCTAAGGTTTTGGTCATTTTGATCAGGATGTGTCTTGGGGTATTTTCATTTGGATTTCTTCCACCTGGTACCCTTTGGGACCCCTGTATGTGGCCTCATGTTTTCTTCAGCTCTGGGAACATCGTAACAATGATGTCTTTGACAGTTTCTTCTTATCAGGGTTTTCTTCTTGTCCCTGTGGGACTCCAATAATTCTCATTTTACTCCTCTTGGCTTCATCATGATCTTCTCTTGCCATTTGTTCCTGGATTGTGAGTCTTTTCCATTTCCTGCTCTTTTCTAGAGAGTCTCTGGACATCATCTTTGAGCTCACTGATTCTGTCCTCAGCTGCTGTTACTCTGCTACTGAGGCCTTCCACTGAGTTTTTTAATTCGCCTGCCAGGTTTTTCAGGTCTGACATTTCTGTTTGTATTTTATTTGCATTGCTTTCCATTGTTTCTTTTAGCTCCCTAAGCGTCCTCAGTAGCTCCCTTCTAAATTCCTTGTCAGAGAGGTTCTCTAGCACTTCATTGCTGTTGGGGTCTTCTGGGCTAGCCTCTTCAATAAGTAAGCTTGCTGGGGTTCCACATTGCTTTACCATTGTGACCTATGTGGCTTAACCCTTCATGCTCACTGTTACTATTCTGCATATGATGCAGTATTAATTGAGGTGGGTTTAATGAGTTATTGGCTAATGTATTTCTGGTGGATAAGCTAACATAGTTACAACTAGAAAAGTTACAACTAAGAGGGTAACTTACGGTTTCTATGAAATATGGAGAGGAGAGTATAACTTGCGGCCCTGGCTCTGGGAAGGAGCCCTGAAACTGTCTGGGTACCTGAATGGGATGAGCAGAGGGTACCCAGAACTTTGCAGCTTTGAGTGTGTGTAGTGTGCCTCAATTCCCATCCTCTGCAGATCAAGGATGAAAACCGGCTGCCCTGGGGTCTAGTTGGAATCGCGACTCTGGGAAGGAGCCCTGACATAGGCCTAGTACCTGGATCTCAAACCTTTATCTTATATGTTGGATAAAAATATTTATTTTCCATTCAGTTTGCTCTCTTTTAGTTTCAGCCCATATTTCTCTTGCCATTCAGAAAGTCTTTGATTTTATGTAGTCCCATTTGTTTATTTTGATTGTGTTACCTTTACCAGTGGTATCAGGTTATTGAAAGCAAGTTTGATGTCCAAATCTTGGAATGTTCTGCTTATACTGTCCTCAATGTATTTTATAGTTTTTGGTCAGATCTCAATCCCCTTTGAATTGACTTTTGTGTTAGGTCTAAGATAAGGATCCAGTTTTAACTTCTTATATGTAGTTATCAATTTTCCCAGTACCATTTGTGAAGAAGCTATCTTTGCTCCATTTTATGTTCTCACAGCCCTTATCAAAAATTAAGTGCCCATGCATATGTCTTATTTGTCATAAGGTATTCAATTCTCACACACTGATCAAAGGTCTATCTTTATTCCAGTCCCATGAGTTTTAATCACTATAGCTTTATAATACAGCTCCAAATTGGGTAATGAAATGCATCCCAATTTCTTATTTTTCAATATGGCTTTGACTATTCTTGGTCTTTTCTGATTCTATACAAATTTTATTTTTGACTTTTCTAGATTCTTGAAGAATATAATCTGAATTTGAATGGAGATTGCATTGAATCTATATAATAATAATTATATTACATAATTGTATACCTAATAATATTACATAACTAATAGTGACTTAGATGGGATAGTAAATTTAATAATATTGACTTAACCAATTAATGAACATGGATATTTTTGTTTTTCCTAGGTTCTTCTTCTGTCCTTTAAGTGATTTAAAGATATCATATTATATATCTCCCATGTTTTTGTTAAGCTGATTCCTAGATACTTGATGGTTTTGGACACTATTTTATTTATTTAATTTTTTATTATTATTTTTATTAGTGAATCACTGTGAGGGTACAGTTACAGATTTATACATTTTTGTGTCTGTGTTTCCATCATACAATGTTTGAGAATCCATCCCTCCACCAGTGCCCATTCTCCACCACCAGTGAACCCAGTATCCCTCCCACCCCCAAACCCATCTCCCCACCCCGCATCTGTGGCAGGGCATTCCTTTTTGTTCTCTCTCTCCTTTTAGGTGTTGTGGTTTACAGTAGGGGTATTGAATGGCCATCGTGTTCAATCTATAGTCTACTTTCAGCACGCATCTCCCTTCCCGAGGAGGTCCTCCAACCACATTTTACTTGGTATTCCTTTCTCTATCTGAACTGCCTTTTCCCCCAACATGTGAGGCCAGCTTCCAAGCCATGGAGCAAACTTCCTGGTACTTATTTCTACTATTCTTGGGTGTTAATTTCCTATTCTGTTACTTTATATTCCATAGATGAGCACAATCTTTCTATGTCTGTCTCTTTCTTTCTGACTCATTTCACTTAGCATGGTACTTTCCATGTTGATCCACTTGCATGCGAAGTTCATGACTTCATCTTTTCTAACAGCTGCATAGTATTCCATTGTATAGATGTACCAAAGTTTCTTTAACCAGTCATCTGTTCTCTGGCACTCAGGTTTTTTCCAGATTCTAGCTATTGTAAACAGTGCTAAGATGAACATATAAGTGCAGATGTCATTTCGACTATACTTTTTTTGCTTCTCCGGGATATATTCCCAGAAGTGGTATTGCTGGGTCTAATGGGAGCTCAATTTCTAATTTTTTGAGAAGCATCCCACCAGCAGTGTAGAAGGGTTGGACACTATTTTAAATGCAAAATATTTCTGACCACTTTCTCCTAGGATTCATTTTTATATGTAATAATGCAACTGATTTTTGTGTATTGACTGTGCAGCTGGCCACTTTGTTGTATTGGTTTGTTTCTAGGAGCTTTTTTGTGGACAATTTAGGGTCCTCTATGTACATTATCATGTCATCTGCAAATAGTGATCATTTGAGTTCTTTTCTAATTTGGATCTCTTTGATTTGTTGAAACTATTGTTTACAAGTGTATAAATTTAACAATTAATATTATTGTGTGCTAATAAATGTTTAATTTTATGTAAATCAAATAAATCCTGTAAATGTAAAATTTAACAACAGTAAATAGAATTTAAAAAAGATTTAAGGGGAATATATGAATAAGTCTATAAAAGTGTGAAAATGTGTTTTATGCTGAGAAAAGGAATCTTGATTTATGTTAGAAGGTATTATATTGTGGATATTGCTTAAGTGTCTGTGTAAATAAGTAAGATTTTATAAAATATCTGTGTATGAAAAAAATTCCAATCATATATAGAACATTTACTATAAACGAAATACTAATTTGTTACTGTGAATGTATAAAATTCCTTTCCTTCCCTCCCATTGTCTCCTCCCACTCCTTCTTTCCTCCCTAATTCAGAAACCATCATCAGAGTTTATAAACATTAGCCTTAACAGGTCAAGAGAAGGAGGACTGGAAAATATTGAAGAAACAGAGAAATGTAAGGCTACTGGCAATTATGTTACCAATAAATCATTTATCAATGTCAGGGGAAATAAATGGTTTTTATTATTATATTTGTACAATATGATTGCAATAAAAAGATGGCTACAATGTACAAAGTCACTCTACCTCATAGTGTATTCCTCAAAAATTAAGAATAGAAACACTGCAATACCAATGGTTCTACTATTTGATATCTACCACCAAAACACAACAACATTAATTAGAAAAGATACATGCACACCTATGTTTATTGTAGCACTTAACATATAGCCAGGATATGGTAAATGCCCAAATGTACAATGATAGATGTATGGATGAATTCTATACCACCCTACTGTGTTCCTCATTTTGGTCACTTCTGTCTTTTCTTCATTTTGACTCACACTTTCTTGTGCTTTGCTGACTACTTGTGCTATTGTTTCTTTAAATTCATTGAAATTCTTTATCATAGCATCATTAAAGACTGAGAATTTGCTGGTGTTGTTTATGTCTTCAGTGATATCATTTTCTCTCATTGAACTTGGTGCACTTCCACATGTTTTTCCATTGGTTTTCTAGAGTTCTTGCCGTGCAAGGGGTGAGTCTTTTTAGTTAACCCCTGGCAGATGCTGAGGGATTAAGCTGGAGATGCTGTCTTGTCTGCTCTCTCTGGGATGCTGGAGCAGAAAGCAGAAGATCAGAAATGAGCTGTTATGTGGGCCTTTAATATGGCACATGTCGGGAGTGGAGGCTGCTAGACCCACCGAGTAAAGAGGGGCTCTTCCTCCTGTTCTGGAATAAGTCCAATGATATTAGTTGGAAGCAGGCCTCACCTGGGATTGTGGAACAGCAAGGTCCAGATAAACTAAATTCTGGATGTCAGTGAGGTACCCAAGTGGATATGTGCTACAGCAAACAATATATACAAGATTTATATTATACATGTGATGACCATTCAACAAAGTATAACTAAGCCACCCATTCACTCAATAAACATTTATTGAATGTGTCTATGTTCAAGTCGCCTATTTTTAACCCAGAATTTTTTTTCATTTTATCAATTGTTATTTTTTTACTCAGAGTCATTTTTTGGACAACAGCACATATAAATTGGAAAAATACCTGGGAAATATATTATAGCTTTATTTGTGATGACTTGGGAAAGATATGTAAAACTAGGTGCTTTTTCCCAAGAAACTCTGGATGTGAGTGGGTGTGGAAGAATTAGAAGGAAAAAAACCACACAAATGAGTATAATTCTAGATGGTCTTTTTTTTTTTTTTGGTTTTTTGGGTCACACCCGGCGATGCACAGGAGTTACTCCTGGCTCTGCACTCAGTAATTACTCCTGGCGGTGCTCAGGGGACCATATGGGATGCTGGGATTAGAACCCGGGTCGGCCGCGTGCAAGGCAAATGCCCTACCCGCTGTGCTATCGCTCCAGCCCCGGTCTTTATTTTTTTAAATTTATTTATTTTTAATTAGTGAATCACTATGAGGGTACAATTACAGATTTATACATTTTCATGCTCATGTTACCCCCATACAAAGTTTGAGAACCCATCCCTTCACCATTGTCCATTCTCCACCACAGGTACACCCAACATCCCTCCTACCCTCCCCAATCCCGTCTCCCCCCCACCCCATCCTGCCACTGTGGCAGGGCATTTCCTTTTGTTCTCTCTCTCATTAGGTCTTGTGGTTCGCAATAGAGGTGTTGAGTGGCCACTGTGTTCAGTCTCTAGACCACATTCAGCCCGCATCACCCTTCCCCCGCATGGCCTCCGACCGCATTATACTTGGTGATCCTTTCTCTGAGTTGCCCTCTCCCCAGAATGTGAGGCCAGCTTCCAAGCCATGGAGTCAACCTCCTGGTACTTATTTCTACTATACTTCTATTCTTGGGTGTTAGTCTCCTACTCTGTTATTCTATATTCCACAGATGAGTGCAATCTTTCTATTTCTGTCTTTCTCTTTCTGACTCATTGCACTTAGCATGATACTTTCCATGCCGATCCACTTATACACAAATTTCATGACCTCCTTTTTTTCTAACAGCTGCATAGTATTCCATTGTATAGATGTACCAAAGTTTCTTCAACCAGTCATCTGTTCTAGGGCACTCGGGTTTTTTCCAGATTCTGGCTATTGTAAACAGTGCTGCACTGAACATATAAGTCCAGATGTCATTTCGACTATACTTTTTAGCTTCTCTGGGATATATTCCCAGCAGTGGTATTGCTGGGTCAAATGGGAGCTCAATATCTAATTTTTTTGAGAATCGTCCATTATGGTCTTTAGATCGTACCATAATCTTAGAAGAAAGCATTTAGTATGAGTGTGTGTACAATGTGAGAAAAATTTGGTCATTAGAATTGATCATGACTCCCTAAAAATGTTTATACTGATGTAACATTGATTTTTACCTAGCCTCTTAATTAAATCATGAAAGAGAGAGGGGGAGAGATTGTGTGTGTGCTGAGGGAACTAAGCTCAAAAAGGATCCAGGAAGCAGTCAGAAGGGACATTCAGAGAGGAACAAGAGGACCAGAGTGGAGAATGAGGGCCATCATCCAACTCTTCGTATGGCACCCGGTCTTTTCCTGAAGCAACCGCTGGGTGGCAGTATTGGTAACAGCGGCAGGTACAGCGGTAGCCAGGGCCTAACCCC
Source organism: Sorex araneus (assembly GCF_027595985.1). Classification (NCBI taxonomy): domain Eukaryota; kingdom Metazoa; phylum Chordata; class Mammalia; order Eulipotyphla; family Soricidae; genus Sorex; species Sorex araneus. The sequence continues at coordinate 142,555,773 of NC_073313.1, forward strand.
GGAGCAGCCAGGCTCAGTCAACTTCAGGCTGTAGAAGCTGCACACAGACTTAAGCTTGACTTTTTATTTTGACTTTTTGGCTTTTGACGTCACACCCAGCGGTGCTCCTGGCTTTGTAGTCAGAAATTATTCCTGGCGGTGCTTGAGGGACCATATGGGATGCTGGACATCAAACCCGGGTCTGCCGCGTGCAAGACAAACGCCCAACCACTGTACTATCGCTCCGGCCCAAGCCTGAGTTCTTCACTGAACTGCAGTAGACACTGAAGAATTCCTTTGGGTCTACAACCAATCTATTCTCTTGGGAGCAGATTTTTATTCAAATCATGTCTTCTCCTCGGATGAGGCCAACTTCATCCTCGGGAGCTAATAATACAAAATAAAAATTTGCATCATTTTATGGTTTATAGAGTATTTTCACATCTGTAATTCAAAAATTCTACCTAAGAAACTATGTAGAAACTCAGATTTAAAAGAATGATTGAAATGTGGGTCAGGGAGATAGCTAGAGCACATGCTTTGCATGCTGGAATCTTATCTTCCATCCCCAGCACAACGGGGTCCCCTGACCACTACCAAGAGCTGCCAAAAACAATCTTTAAATAGTTAAACAAGAAGAACAATGAATATGGACAATGGTTATGATGGTGTATTATGATGTATTTTGTTCCACTGAACTGTATACTTAAAGATTATTAAAATGGTATATTTTACGCTACGTGTATTTGCAATAAAGAAAATTGGGAGATTAAAATATTCAAGAAAGGCTTAAAGATTTGTTTTACTGTCCCCATTTTACTAGTGAGGATACTAAATTAGAAAGAGAGATTCAGGGTCACACAGCTAATACATGCAAAAGTCTAGTTTGGATTATTTTGGTAGGCCATACCAGCAGTGTTCAGGAGTTACTCCTGGCTCTGCACTCAGGGATCACTTCTGGTGGGCTTGGGGAATCATATAGGGTTCTGAGGATTGAACCCAGGTCAGCTGCATGCAGAGCAAATGCCCTACCTGCTGGACAGTCTCTCTGGTCCACAAAAAGTGTAGTTTGTATCCACTACCATGATCTTATTTACCCAATTTGCCCATAACCAATGTCCTTTCTCTTCTGGTAATGGCCTTCTATTGTCAAAATCTAAGAGTTTGTTTTAGTTTTGTTTCATTTGTTCACTTGTTTCTTTACCATAAGTTTTTGCTTTGTGGTTAACATAAGATGTAGCATGTGTATATGTTCTATTGGACATTGCTAGTTACATTTTAAGTTTTCAAAAATACGTTTTTGCTTCTTGGTTGATTCAGTTTACATTTTTCAACATGAATACTTCCATTCCTGTGACTTTAATTTTATTAATTTTATATTTTGATATTTATGCTATTATTTATTCTCTCTTGGGCTGAAGCGATAGCACAGCGGTTGGGCTTTTGCCTTTCACAAGGCCAACCCATGTTCGATTCCTCCGCCCCTCTTGGTGAGCCCGGCAAGCTACCAAGAGTATCGAGCCCGCACGGCAGAGTCTGGCAAGCTACCCGTGCATATTGGATATGCCAAAAACAGTAACAATAAGTCTCTCAATGAGAGATGTTACTGGTGCCCGCTCGAACAAATCGATGAACAACAGGGGAAAATATAGATAATATAGAATATAGATTTATTCTCTTTACTATGTATTTATTATCTTTCCCAGTAATTTTTCTTATGTATGTTTTCTTTAGTATTTAATATTTCTTTTTAGATTAGAAAAGTTTCTTTAATATTCAAGCAAAGAAAGTTTAGTAGTGATCAATTACTTTAGCTTTTGTTTGTCTTGGAAACTACTAATCTTTCTTCCAATTCTGAACAATAACATTCTCAGGCATAGAATTCTTGGTTAGAAATTTTTTTCCCCTAAACACCTGGAGAATGTCTTGTCACTCTCTTATGACCTTTAACATTTCTGTTAAAAGATCTTATGATAGATTTACGGGTGTTTGTAGTATATGACAAACTGGTTTGTCTTCTTTTCATATCTTTTGTCTTTAGCTTCCGCCCTTTTAATTATAATATGTTTTGATGTGGATATATTTGGGTCTCTTGTATTTGGAACTTTCTGGGTTTCCTGTACCTGTATGTCTGTTTCCTTCCCCATATTGGGGAAAGTTTTGGCTACTATTTCCTAATAAAATCTTTTTGTTATTTGCTCTTGTATGGAACCCCTATATTGTGAATATTATTTCTGTGGCATTTCAGAGGCCCCTTAAGCTACCTTTACTCTTTTTTCATTCTGATGCTCCCTCTGGGTCAGATCTATTCCTTTGTCTTCCAGCTCACTTTCAACTCACTGTACTCTTGGCTCACTAATTTTGCTGTAAGGCCTCTGATTATATTTTAGTTCTATAGTTTCATTCCTTAGCCGCATAACTTCTATTTGGGTATTCCTTACATTTTCAAGCTCATTAGTTCTTCCTTCAAGTTTAATGAGTTTCTTCATAACCAGTACTTTGGTTGTTTTTTTTTGTTCCCAGTATCCCTCCCCAACTCATCCCACCCCTCCCCTGCCTCTATGGTAGATTATTTCCCTCTTACTCTCTCTCTACTTTTAGACATTATGGTTTATACCACAGATACTGAGAAGTCATCATGTTTGGTCCTTTATCTACTTTCAGCACACATTCCCCATCCCAAGTGATCCCTCCAACCATCATTGGCTTAGTGACCCCTTCTGTGTCCCAGCTGCCTTCTCTCCAGCTCACAGAGCAGGCTTACAACCATGGAGCAATCTTCCGGGCCCTTGTCGCTACTGTCCTTGGGTGTTAGTCTCATATTATGTATAACCAGTACTTTAAACTCTTCACCTAGTGGTTTGCTTACCTTCATTTCTTTTTTCATTTCTTAAATTGAATCATCAGGAGATACAGGGTTACAAAGTTGTTCATGGTCGGGTTTTAGTCATACAGTGTTCCAACATCCATCCCTCCACCATTGTACATTTCCCACCACCAATGTCCAAAGTTTCCCTCCTGTCTTTCTCCCTCAAGCCTGTCTCTATGACAGCTATGGCAGGCACTTTTCTTCTCTCTCTCTCTCACTCTCTCTCCTTTTGGGTATTATGTTTTGCAATACAGATACTGTTTTTTCCTTTACCTAGCAGCGGCTGGAACTTACCTTCATTTCTTAAAGGTCATTTGGGTGCACTTTGTTTTTCCCTTTCATTTGTGACTTATTCTGTCTCCCCATTTTGCCTGATCCTCTGTTTGCCTCTATGTATTAGGCAACTCTACAACCTCTTCTGATCTTGAAAGATTGGTTTTGTGGGGTTGATATCTCATGTTGTTTAGGAGCAAAGTCCCCTCAGCTGTACCTCCCTGCTGGTTATGTGCAGTTGCAGTGTGAGAGCTATTGGCCCTGCTCAGCTATGTCACAATGGTTGGACTGTGTGACTGTCATTTGGTGAGTAGGTGGTGCTATCGGCCCAGCCCAAGACTCAGCCTGCTGCCACCGATGGGTAAAAGGATAGAGCTGCTGTCACATTCAGGCTATGCATGTGGCTCATGGCCCAACACAAGGCAGCTAGTGACCTGGAATGGAGTTGTGACACACTTCTTAGACACACATATGTTATGTACCTCTAAGTCTTGTAAAATTATCTTGAAAATTATAGACTAAATGAGCTGCTGTCAACAATGGCTCCATTCTTCCACTTGCTCAGGATCATTCTTAGCTCCTCTCTCTAGTTTAATTCTCATAAGCAAATGTTGCCTCTACTTTCAAAATCTAGTCTGAGTCCGATCACTTCTTAGGACCTCCATCACCTTGGTCCAAGCCCCCATAACCTTTGTAGATAATAGCTTCTGAACTGGACCTCTTCATATTCCCCCAGCTCTTCAATATTTGCTCAAATAGACCTAGTCAAGGCTTTCTATAAAATGTAATTCAGATCATGACATTCTCTTGTAAATTCTTCTTTTTTTTTCTTTTTGGGGCACACCCGGCGTTGCACAGGGGTTACTCCTGGTTCATGCACTCAGGAATTACTCCTGGCGGTGCTCAAGGGACCATATGGGATGCTGGGAATCAAACCCAAGTCGGCCACGTGCAAGGCAAACACCCTACCCGCTGTGCTATCACTCCAGCCCCTCTCTTGTAAATTCTTTTTTTTTCTTTTTTTTTTTTGGTTTTTGGGTCACACCCGGCGATGCACAGGGGTTACTCCTGGCTCTTCACTCAGGAATTACCCCTGGCAGTGCTCAGGGGACCATATGGGATGCTGGGATTAGAACCCGGGTCGGCCGCGTGCAAGGCAAACGCCCTACCCGCTGTGCTATCGCTCCAGCCCCTCTCTTGTAAATTCTTGATCGCTTATATTTCACTAAAAGAAAAGCCAGAATCTTCACAATGATTTCAAAAGACCTCCATGATTTGGTCCCACTAAAACTATCTTAATTCATTTCTGCATTTCCCCTTCCTCGAAATGAATTGCTATTTATTCCACTGACTGGAGCGATAAAACAGCGGGTAGGGTGTTTGCCTTGCACGTGGCTGACCTGGGTTCGCTTCCTCTATCCCTCTTGGATTGCCCAGCAAGCTACGGAGAATATACTGTCCGCACAGCAGAGCCTGGCATATTCGATATGCCAAAAACAGTAACAACAAGTCTCGCAATGGAGAGGTTATTGGTGCCCACTCGAGCAAATCGATGAACAATGGGACGACAGTGCTACAGTGCTATTTAGTCCAAAGGCAATAAAAGTCACCCTAAAAATTAAAATATCAACCCTTCCTTTTCCCCATTGTTTTTCTTTCTCTATTTCTCTTTCCTTCAGTGACCACGTTTGATTTGTGGATTTTGTTATCTTCCCTTTCTACTAGTATGTAAATTACATTAGATTGGGAGTTTTATCTGTTTATTTTCACTACCAGTAAACTACCTGTGCCAAAAATTGAACTAAGCACATAGGTTGTCAATAGTATTCGTTTATCCTTTCCTGAATTGTGATCAGTGACTTTGGGACGCAATAAAGTATATGATGCTAAAGCTGGATTAAAAAGCAAGCCTACCTGGGTTCAAATTCTTTTTGAGGGCCACACTCAGTGTTTCTGAGGGCTTAACCTGTCTCTGTGCTCAAGGATCACCTTGGCAGCATTCAGGAGACAGTATTCCATGCCAGAGACTGAACCATGTGGGCTGAATGCAAGGTAAGTGCCTTCAACTTTATTCTATTTCTCTGGCCTAAATATATTGGTTTTATTTAATATATGGTTTTATTTAATTTATATATATGGTTTTATTTCATTTTAGGTTATGGGGCCATGCCTTGTAGTGCTCAGGGCTTACTCCTGGCCATGTGAGCAGGGATCACTCCCGGTAGTGCTCAAGGAAAGATGTGGGGATAGAACCTGGGTTGGCTATGTCGGCTATGTGCAAGACAAGTGACCTACCTACTATATTCAAATATTGATTATTCTTCCTCCTCCTCCTCCTTCATTTTCTCCTCCTCCTCCTCCTCCTCCTCCTCCAACTCCTTTTTCTCCTTCTCTTTCTCTTCCTCCTTCTCCTTTGTCTACTTCTCCTTTCTCCTCCTCCACATCTTCCTCCTCCATCTCCTATCTCGAAAAGTTCATTTTGAGGAGGGGATTGGGCCACACCTAGCTGTGCTCAGGACTTACTCATGGATATGTGCTCAGGGGTCACTCCTGATGGTGCTCAGTGTACCATATACGGTGTCAGAGATCAACCTAGGTTAGTCACATGCAAGGAAAGCATCTTACCTGTTGTGCTATCACTCCAACCCAGAATAGTTTCTTTATGTAAATTCCTTTATATATAAGCATTTGTTATAATTTTATGTATATAAGGGTACAATTTATATTAGTAGTTTAGATTTTTTAACTCAGTATGTTATTTTGCACTATCCTATGAGTGTTAAGATTTATTTTTCAATATTTTGTTCATTGTAGATTTTATGATCTCCCTGCAGTTTTCATTGTCTTTAGTGTACTGGTTCTTCATCTACAAACTTGAACCTTTCCTTGTGTACTCAGTCCTACAATCAGGCAATAGCTGTTAAATAGTAATCTTGTTGGGCTCCTGTTTCCCAATCTGTATAGTGAATGGGTTGGACTAGATAATCTAGCTCTGACAATCTTCTGGGACTGGATGAGTTAGGAGGAGGAGCAAACTCCACCTGTAACTCCGCCTCCCTGGATATGCTCTCCGTCTGCCAGGGAGAAGCGTGACAGAGGCAGCTGGGCTCAGCTTCAAGGGGACCAGGTAGGAGACATGCCAAGTTCCTTGTGTAAGGGTGGTGATGGGATTCCTGGGTTGGAACAGGCTGGGGGCAGGAATCAGAGGTAACAGGAGCATGGTGTCACAGGGACCTGTGAGAGGAGTGATGAAGGCACCACGCACGGAGATGCTTTCTACACAGAGATACAGCTGACATGACATTCTAGGAGACAATTTGGATATGGGGATCTTATCACATTAGATACTGCTGGTAGGTAGTCTTATACTCTCTTAATAGCTAGCCAGACTCTAAAGAGCAAAATCAGCTGCAGAATGAAACCATCCCCAAGCATTCAGCCCTCCTGAATTCCAGCACTGTCTGCTGAATCCCCCTTTTTGGGCTCAAGGAAGGGAGTTTTGGCTAGGGGCTTGGCTAGCCTGGGTTGTACCCAGATGTAAGTTTCTCAGCTCTCGTAATACCTTAGTACTTCAGCCATTTCCCTTCCATTCTCCACTTTTACTTTTTCTGCACCAAGTTAGGGCCAGGGAACTGAAAGAAATACAACCCCTCTCACTTGTGTACTTTCGACTTCTAGGGGGACCATGACCAGTGCAAAGTCCTTGGTGTCCACAACCATAGCTTCCACCCCAGAACCTGGCAACAATGACGTGGAACTGGACTGTTGGTTTAACGAGGATTTCAAGTACATTTTGCTGCCTGTGAGCTATGCGATTGTGTTTGTGCTGGGCCTAGTCCTCAATGCCCCAACCCTCTGGCTCTTCCTTTTTCGTCTCCGACCCTGGGATGCAACTGCTACCTACATGTTCCATTTGGCCTTATCAGACACACTATATGTGCTGTCATTGCCAACCCTCATTTATTATTATGCAGCCCACAATCACTGGCCTTTTGGCACTGGACTCTGCAAGTTTATTCGCTTTCTGTTCTATTGGAACCTCTACAGCAGTGTTCTTTTCCTCACCTGCATCAGTGTGCACCGCTACCTGGGCATCTGCCATCCACTGAGGGCACTGCGCTGGGGCCGCCCACATGTGGCATGCCTTGTCTGCCTGGGAGTTTGGTTGGTAGTAGCTGGCTGTCTCATACCCAACCTCTTTTTTGTAACAACCAGCACCAAAGGGGACACCATTCTGTGCCATGACACCACTCGACCTGAGGAGTTTGACCACTATGTACACTTTAGCTCAGCTATTATGGGGCTGCTCTTTGGAGTGCCCTGCTTGGTGATTCTTATCTGTTATGGGCTCATGGCCCAGCGCCTGTGTCAGCCCTTGCCAGGGGCCACTCAGTCTTCTTCCCGTCTTCGTTCTCTCCGCACCATCGCTGTGGTCCTGACTGTCTTTGCTGTCTGCTTTGTACCTTTCCATATCACCCGCACCATTTATTATGTGTCAAGGCTGTTGAAAGCTGACTGCCGGACATTAAATATTGTCAATGTGGTATACAAGGTGACTCGCCCCTTGGCCAGTGCCAATAGCTGCCTGGATCCTGTGCTGTACCTGCTCACTGGTGACAAGTATCGACGTCAGCTACGGCATCTTTGCAGTAGAGGTGGGCCCCAGCCACCCGCAGCTGTCTCCTCTTTGGCGTTGGTGTCTCGAACTGAGGATAACAGTTGCAGGTGGTCAGCCACCAACCAGGACAGCACTTGTTCTACCCCTCGGGCAATTAAATCGTAACCCTGGAAGCCTAGATGCAAGAAAAAGGGGGTGAGTCTAAAGCACAGGTGAGGGAACCTTAGAGGTGATTTGACTGCTTCCTCCTCCAGGTTCTGGAACAAAGACCCAAGCCCTGAGGATTAGGTGTGTGTGGGTGGGTGGGCAAGAATATCACATGTGACTCCATCTCTCAGAAACGATTTTAGATAAATTCGGTAGAAGTCACTCCTAGTTTTTTTCTTGATTTCTTTCCCATTCCTGGGGCCATGGCCTTGTTTCTTGATTTATAGGGTATCCGGGAAATCTTCCCTAGTTCCCTTTCTTGTGCACTTTACTCCCATGTCCTTGTATTGCATGTGTTTCTTTAGTCAGACTAGAGCACTCAAATGGAGAGGTAGGGAAGCTGGGATAATCTCAGAATTGGCCTGATTTTATGGTAAAAACCAGAATCAGGAATTGGAGCACCAGGTGATTTAGCACCAGGGTCTAAACGAAAATTCCAGAACTTTTAGAGACAATAACATATTTTAGGGGCCAAGGCTGAGGCCAGCAGCCTATAACTTAAGGCAATCTTGTGTGATAGAATTCCCACTGCAAGCAGCTTGAAAGGGGGTTCTATAGGCAAAACCCAAGAGACAGACTTTCCAGTGTAGGGACTGGTTGCCAAGATTGTGACTGGTTGACATTTAAGTGTTAATCTCAAATATAAATTATCCTCGTATCATCTTCTGGAAAGGTTGACAGCAATATCTCAACTATTTGTAACTTCCTCTGCATAGTTTCACAGATGCACTGATAATATTTAAGAACGACATTTTTTAAATGTGTCTATGGCAGGCATTAGTTGAGTTCATGTCCCACTGGCACTTAATTTCTGACATTTATATTATTCTCCTTTTGAGTGAGTTAGTTCAGCTTTCATCCTTAGAGTTTTTCTCCATCATGTAGATATCAAGGATATGACATATATGTAACACTCAAACTCATTTCTTGGTTTCCACTCATGAGATTACTGAACTAGGGAAAAATCCCAGCAACCCTGAATGCCAGGATTAATGATACTGTTGAATTTTAGCCATTAAATGGAATGGAAATTTAGCCATGAGAAAGAATGATAGAAGACTCCTCTCATGGGTGGGGGACATTGAGGAGCCTCAGGGAGTCAGGACCTAAGCTGATGATGGTATTTGGAAGAGGAACTAGATCTCCTGCATGGTGTTTTCTGAAAGCATATTTAACAGTTTGACTATGCATGATGAAAGGGAAAGTGGATAGATCAGACTGAGAGGGAGGAGCACTTGTGTCCATGACTATACATTCTGGCACTGAGGAGTAAATCAGGTTTGTACAGAGCTTGGGGTGGTGACAGGAATTGACACCCAAAGCTGGCTCTACACTGGTCTCTCTCCTTTCTCTAGCTCTTGCCCTAGATAAATGATAAATCGGTCACCAGATCTTTTAGATCAAGCATTAGGATGTTGAGGCCATGATTGCGTACTGGGATTGAGATCATTCTCATAAAGTCTAGAACCATTTTAGTGCTTACAGTAGGGTTATAGAACTGGAAGGAAGTATGGAACTTTGGGCGATTTCCTCCCCCCAAGCCTTGGGAGGTAGAAGTTTTGGGGGAAAGTATTCATGAGCAGGTGGGCGCATGCTTTTAGGCACCCTGTTTTTGTTTTCTGATCACACCTGATGGTACTCAGAGCTTACTCCTGTCTGTGTGCTCAGGGATCACTCAGGGCTCTGTGCTCAGGGGAACATATTGAGTGGCAGGGATTGAATTTGGGTCAGCCTCATACAAGGCAAGTGCCCTACCTGCTGTACCATTTTCATGGTCCCTAGGGTTCCACTCTGAAATCACCTTCCAGTCTACTGACCTTCTGAGTCTACAGGTTCCCTGTTATATTGTTGGTTGGTTTCTAAGGGGTCTCTTCGAAGTAGTTTAAGTAGTAATATTGGGACATAAAACTAGCTTTAATGCCCCTGAATCTCCCTTTTTAATTCTTTGAGGTGATCTCTATTCTTTCCTAAACATCCAGGACCCAACTGATACTTAGAATTTCCCCCATTAGAAGCAAATAAACTGAACTTCCCAGTGGTACTCATTTCCCAGTACCACTACCTAGACACTGCTGGTGAGCTCATCTGCATTCTCCCTCTTATTCTTTATTCCTCTTATACTATAACTTTCTTTTCCATCACCTCTTCCATCACTAACTCCAAGTATGAGGCTGCTCTCTCTGTCATAACTGACCCAGCTTCCTCTCTTACTTTGGCCCATTTAAATTCCATGTGTTTGGGCTGGAGAGATAGTACAGCAGGTAGGGGACCCGCATACAGCGGACCTGGGTTCGATCCATGACACCCCTTATGGTCCCCTGAGCCCGCTGGGAGTGATTGCTGAGTGTAGAGTCAAAGGTACGCCCTGAGTTCTGTAGGTGTGGGCCTATAATAAAACTAATTTCTATATGTTTATTTATTTGGGGTGGCCACACTCAGCATTTTGCACTCACGGATCTCTTCTGGCAGGGCTCAGGGGACCATATAGAGTGCTGAAGATCAAACCCAGGTCAAAATGGCAAGACAAGCACCATTCTTGCTGTACTATTGCTCTGGTCTACATTTCATATGTTTAATTCAGTCTCACTGCCTACATTTTGGAGTATGCTGCTTTAGGACCAGCTTCTATCATGTTCTAACTTTAATTAAACACCTCAACATTTACCTCAGGATGGTCTTCTCTTTCTCAGGACTGGACAGAGTTGCATGTAAATCCAGAGCATGAGGATGGTTTGACCAGCATTTTTGAACCTCATCTAAACCATCATTACTCTTAGCTTACTTATTCAGTTCTTAGTGAGCACTAAAGAGCAATTTTTTTTCTGTATTTCCCACTTTCTCAAGACTCTAACTTCATTCTACCCTATGCCTTCTTAAGAATGATCCAGTCTTGGGCCAGGGAAATAGCGCGAAGGTCTGGTCTGGAGTGCATGCTTTTTATGTATGAGCCATAGGTTTGGTCCTTGACATGGCATAGTCTCTCCCCACTGTCAGAACTAGTAGCAGCTGAACAACACTGGGTATTCCTTTCCAAAAACAAAAAAAAAGTTATCTTGCCTGGGAGTTTGGGGATATCTCAGTTAGTGTTGTACCTGCATTTAAGTGGGACCTTGCTGGTACTGACATTTGAGAGTCCTGGTATCAGAACAAGTTGTGTGATCTCCAGCACATGTCAACTAAGAGCACCACAATGGAAAAGAAAGAACTCATATGCAGAGCTGAGAAGACTTAATAGCTCTGCTAGTGGTCCTTCTACTAAGAACTTCTCTCTACTTCATTCATAATAACTCTACTTATATATTTATCTTGTCTTTTCCCCTTTCTTCCCTCAATATACAGAGTAAGAAGTTATCCTCTTTGCTTTTCTTCTATTTGCCCCTCTTCATCATTTTCAATCTTTCCTGTAATTGATTTTATCTACCTTTAAAAAACCCAATCAAAAACAAAGAATTTCTACTGATATCTTGAATCTGCTGTTTTTTTCTAGTTACATTTTATTCCTTTTACCCATTTCACTGCAAATATCTAGAAAGGCTATATTAAACCACATTTTCTCATCACAGTCACCATTTGATTCTCTGAATCTGGTTTCTTTGCAACTTTTCTGTGTGTAGAATTACGCATATTATTTCACATGCATGTCCTTTAATGGTTGTTTTTCCACCTACATCTTATTTGCCTTATTATTTCACTTGTAATTATTTCAAAGTATACCCTCTTAAAAAGGTATAAGTAAGAGGCTGGAGTGATTGTACAGTGGAGGGGTGTTTGCCTTGAATGCAGCCACACTGTGTTCAATCCCTGACATCCCATATAGTCTCCTGAGTCCACCAGGAGTGATCCTTGATCACTGAGCCTGGAGCAAGACCTCCTGAGCACCACAGGGTGTTGCCCCCCCAAAAAAATAAAAAGTTTAAAATAAAAACATAAAAAAATCACTGAGATACTGGGGTGATAGTACAATGAGTAGGGCACTTGCCTTGCATGTGGTTAGTCTGGGTTTGATCTCCATATGGTCCCCCAAGCACTGCCAGGAGTGATCTCAGAGTACAGAGCTAGAAGTTAGCCCTGAGCATTGTTGAGGGTTGTGCCAAAAAATAAAACAAAACAAAATATTCACTGTCACCACAAAAGGAAAACATTTTTAAAATTCACTTGTGTTTCCAAACCCTGTTGCTAGTCTTTCTTATGGAACATTTCAATGGTCCGGTAAAATGGCATCCACCAGTATATTCTAATTATTTTTTTATTTCCATATTAATAGATATTGAAGTAATCCCCAGTGTGTCTGTGGTTTGAACATCTTAACGTATATTGCTTTTCCTTCCTTGTAATCCTGTTCCCAGGACAAGTTCCCAGGAGTGGGATTACCAGACCAAAGAGCAGGAATGTTTTCATGGATCTCGATTTCTGAAAGGACTGTACAGATTTTCAACACCACGAAGATGCATGAGTATTCCAGATCACTTTCAGTTCTAAATTTAGACTTTACAAATTTTTATGGATCATTCGACATTAATTTGTTAATTTCATTTTTGATTTCTCATGGGAGTAAGCACTTTCCCATGTGTCTACTATTTGCATTTCCTATGTGTAAACTATTATTCTTATATATCTAAATATATTTTTGTTTAAAACATGTTAATCCTTTTTAATATTTGATATAAACTTTTCTTCCATATATTATAATTTTTAATTTTAGTTATTTTATCCCTTCACTTTATATTTTCTCTCCACCTTTTATCAGTTTAATATTTTTATTATTTCCTCTCTGCTTCATTTGCTGACTATTCTTTCTCTTTTACTGCCTAAGAGTTCCTAAAGTCTGTCACAATCATAATGTTTGGGTGTTCTTTAATCTCTTCACCTCATCTGAACTTTGATTTTCTTTTGAAGAGATCATATATGGATGAAATATAATCCAGTTGACTCACTTCTTGAAAACACCTTGGAGATTGTCTAGGACTTGGGCAACTCCCCCACCCCAACTTTTTTTTTTTAAGTAAATAGATTTTATTCAGAGGTTTCTCAGGGAGGGAGGAAGGGATAAGTGGGAGAGAGAATAGTAAGAATAATGAACTCAAGAGAGAACACAGGCTTCTTCAAGGGTGGAGGAAGTCCCTACACATTACTGAGCTTTAGACACAAAAGTATGAAAGCATGAAAGTACACATCTCAAGAGGGGAGATGCGGGCGACACATGTGCTCGGGCGACACATGTGCTCAGCCACGTGGGCACAAGCAGCATGTGGGCTCAGGCAGCATATGCGCCCCCACCCCAACTTTATAGATGAGGAAACTGATCCAGAGAGATGACTTAGTTAAGTTAGTGACAGAGCAGGAATATTAGACCCCAAGTTTCCTGAATCCGTGATCTGTCTACACTGCCATGTCAACTTAACTCAGTGCCCATACTTTCTCATAATTCTACCTCTATTGCTTTAATTTGTCTATTTGACAATTTTACTTGGCTATACCATTATTACTTCCCACCCAAAATGTGAACAACAAAATTCCTTGAAGCAGTTTCCCTGCATCTTGCTCATTTCTATTCATAACATTTTCTTTCTTCAACTCACCTAGGCTTAAAAACTCTCAGACAACTTCCCTGTTTCTCCATGCCCTGATATATATTTCTGCATCATGTCCATTACAGTTGGCCTTCCTTTATGGTTCTAATGTTACTATTCTAATACTAGTTCTTGTCATTTTTATCCCCAAATGATTGCCATAGCCTCTAACTTTACTTTCATGTTTGCCTCACATGGATGCATTCTGTATGAGATATTTTGCCAGGTTAATCAGATTAATCAGATCATACACTAGTTTACAGTGTTATTCTCTTATTCAAAAACTTTTTCCTGGTTCTTCATTGTCTATAAGACAAGTAGAAATCTTTTCATTCAAAATTCAAGACTGTTCACTCTTATTTTCTATGTCCTAATTGAAATCTCTCTCCTCCAGTTAAATTAGTCATCTCATTGTCTCATTAGACAAAACATGTATTTTCTTACCTGTATACCTTTATTCTTCCTCCCATTCTAACTTTCTCTTCTCACTGTTCTTTTTTTATCCAGTTTATAAGACCAAGTTTAAGTCCTACTTCCTTGTTGAGACTTTCTCTGCTAAATCTTACCCACGGTGACCTTCCTGGTTACTCCCACAGTAATTATTATTTATGTCAATAATTTGGCCCATTTATTGACTTTTGACACATTGTTTATGATATTATCTTGAATTCTTATTTAATTATTTAAATATGATCTCTTTTGAATTTCTGGCTATAAATCTCTCAAGGGTTCTATAATAGAAAGCAAAGAACATGAAACTGAAAATCAGGAGATCTGAGTTTGAGTCCTGATTGTGAAAGTGGGACTCAAGTGTGTCTCTTGGGTGAATCACTCAGACTCTGAGCCACAGCATCATCACCTGTAAAATGATAATATAAATTTTACCTTTAAATATTTCTTCAGCTAGTGGTGAGCCAGGCAATACAGCTCAGTGATAGATTAGCATACATGAGGCCCTTGGTTTGCACCCCAGCATAAAGATATAATTGTGAGTAAGATTTTGCAAATCTAGAGAGTTAAGCAAATATAAATGCTGTTAGTATGTAATTCAATTTGCCTAACAATGGTTTTTAATAAATATCTGAAAAATGATTACATGGTGGTAATTCAGTTTAATGTTTCTTCTCCTAAATCTATTTCCATGTTGAAAGGTCACAGGGAACCTAAGGAACCTAAGGATCAAGGGACAAATTAGGGGGAAGGCAGAATAGGGAGGGAATTGAAAAAATATTTTGGAGGAAAATAGGTGTAACTAACATTTCTCACATTCTGCTTCCCTAGCTGCTCACTACTTAGCCTATATATGAGAATAACATGAATGAAGAGAAGAGGGGGAGATGGTTCATTAGAGGTCTAATTTCCTCACATTTACTCTTTTTATTGTGCAGCCTCCAACTGCTTTTTGCTTTGTTTTGTTTGGGGGCCACACCCAGCGGTGCTCAGGGCTTACTCTTGGCTCCATGCTCAACGGATCACTCCTGGTGGTGTTTGGAGGAACACTCAAGGTTCTGGATATCATACCCAGGTTGGCTGCATGAAAGTCTAGTACCCTACCCACTGCACCATCTCTCCAGCCCCTCCAACAGTTAAGCTGAATGTGTCATCTATAAATATGTTAACTTTTACTGATGTGATGAGAGCCAGTGTTTTGGGGAAGAAGCTGATGAAACATAGTAGTGAGAACAGGCAATTTTAATGACATAACTAGGCTTGGTTTTGAATCCTTGAGCTGCTGTTCTTTAGCACTCTAATCTTAGATGTGTCGTTTAAATCATCTGAGCTGCAACTTCATCACTGGCGATTGTGTTGCTGGTGGGAACTACAGGGAGCAGAGAGTGGGGAGGTTGTAGTCATAAGACAGAATGAGAGGGGCTAGAGAGAGCACAGTGGGTAAGAGTCTTCCCTTCATGCATCCTACCCATGTTTGATTCTTGGCACCCCATACAGTCCCCTTATCTCCAACAGGTGATCCCTGAGTGCAGAGCCAGGAGTAAGTCCTGAGTACTGCCTAGTGTGACCCAAAAACCAAAAAGAAAAAGAAAAAAATGAGAATGTGGCTGCTCTTCTTGACCTCACTGATAATGGAAAGCTTAGCAAAAAACATTCTATGCTCATTGCAGCACTGTCTGACTTTGGGTGTGTGGGGGGGGGAAACTCCAAACAATAATAGTGAGTTTTTTGTTGTAATATTGAATGTAATCAAAGTAAAGAGAAAGTAAAGTGAAATTTATCAGCTACACAGGCGGGGTGGGGGGCTGGAGGGCTGGGGGGAGGGGGGGAGGTTTACTGTGGTTCTTGGTGCGGTGGAATATGTGCACTGGTAAAGAGATGGGTGTTTGAGCATTGTGTAACTGAGACTTGAGCCTGAAAGCTTTGTAACTTTCCACATGGTGATTCAATAAATAAATAAATAAATAACTACTGGCAAAAAATTTCACAATCACCTGCACTATAGCAATCAAGCTTTACCTGGCACATTGCTCTCCATGGTGTGAACTTCATTTCTACCATTCACGTTTTCAGAGAGCCATGGGTTCTCAAGACTAGAGTGAAAGTTTTGCCATTTTTAGGAAAAGAAAAAATGTGAGTTCCTACGTGGCTGAGCAATACGTTCAGTGGCCGAGAGCTGCCTCTCCAGGCCTCCCCAGTAGAGGAACAAAGAGACGGGGACCACAGACTGATGGCCAAAATGGCCCATTTAATGTACAGCTATTAGCATACTAATAGAGCATCTGAGGGATTTTGAGGTATAGAACTGCATGTAGGTGTGATTGATCATTTGCAGAGGTAAAGTATTTTGATGGAAGCAATTCTCTTGGAGGGATTAACTGAAGGAGACACTCTGTCTTCCAGGGACACCTATATTGCTTTTCTCTTTCCCGTTAGTTGTACATATCAAACAAGTTTACTTCTTAATAATACTTGCAGTTATTTGGGTAAACACTGTAAAATAATATAGATTCCAAAACATAGTCTTTGGGCTCCAAAGAGCAAGCCCGCTGGGCTTTACTGTAAATCCCAGGTTAGGTCCTCAGGCCAGTTCAGCTTTTCCTTCCCCGTGGGGGTCCTGTCTCTTAAGTCATAATGGCTTGCCTCAAGACCCTGCTTTTATGCATTCTAAACTGTCCCATTTTGATGCTGGGGTAGCTTTGTCGCTTGTCCCAGGTCCATCCAAGGTCCAGGGTAGGACCACTTTTTTGGGGTGTTAGGAACTATGCCAACCGACATCTGAGTCAAGTAATTGTGACAGATGCCCAGGAGTAGATATATTTCAGAATCAATAACTCCCAAATATTAGGAGCACAGAGTTAACAGTCTTTGTGTGTTTGAGCAAGGAGCATTGCTCTATATTAAAATATGAAATGGCTAATTTTTTGAGAATTGAGCTCCCATTTGACCCAGCAATACCACTCCTGCGAATATATCCCAAAGAGGCAAAAATGTATAATAGAAATGACATTTGCATTTCTATGTTCATTGCAGCACTGTTTACAATAGCCACAATCTGGAAAAAACCGGGGTGTCCGAGAACAGATGACTGGTTAAAGAAACTTTAGTACATCTACACAGTGGAATACTATGAAGCTGTTAGAAAACATGAAGTCATGAAATTTGCATATAAGTGGATCAACATGGAAAGTATCATGTTGAGTGAAATGAGTCAGAAAGAAAGAGACAGACATAGAAAGATTGCACTCATATGTGGAATATAATGTAGCAGAGAGGTACGAGCTAGAAATGATGCAATTTCTGGCAGAAATTTCTCTGGACTCAGCTACTAAAATACTAAAATACAGAAATCCAAAACCCCGCGGCTGATATTGTGGCCACACGACCTCATATCTCTTCATTCTCAGCAATGGAAAACAAATTATCAAATGCTTCCTTTCCAGCAGGTCTGACTTTTGGGGGGAAACTCCAAAGAGAAAGTAAAGTGAAATTTATCAGCTACACAGGCGGGGTGGGGGGCTGGAGGGCTGCGGGGGGGGGGGAGGTTTACTGTGGTTCTTGGTGGTGGAATATGTGCACTGGTGAAGGGATGGGTGTTTGAGCATTGTGTAACTGAGACTTGAGCCTGAAAGCTTTGTAACTTTCCACATGGTGATTCAATAAATAAGTAAATAAATATAATAAAATAAAGTTTGAAATGGCTATAGGGGAAATAGAAAAGCAAGGAATTCATTACAAATACAAAGTGCAAAGTTACCAGAAAGTTTGATGTATAAGTGACCAACACTGACTTGGGAAATAGTGACTATGAGAGGTAAAACCCAAAAGAAAGCTTAAAGATAAACTCTGGATTAGGGGTGCTCGCAAGAGAACTGTAAGCTTCTTTGAGGGGAGGTAATGGGGTAATTCACTGATGAAACTTAAGATATTTAGGGTTAATATCCAACAGAAAGTCAGCATCCTGACCTATGTCTAGGTTTCCCAGGTTTATTTCTTATGCAATAAGAAAGAAATTTCAGAATGCAGATAGTGAAGTAAAGAAATTTTATTTAAAATAAAGAAAAAGAAACCCACCCAAGAGAAAATTTAGGAGTTGGGGAGGGATAGAGAGAAATAGAGAGAGACAGAGAGAAAGAAAGTGGCATGGAGAGAGAGGAGAGCCCAATTGATCTCCTTTGGGATGGGGGTTATATTTGTATATTGCCCAAATGGCCTTAACCTGGAAGTAATTTTTGCAAAGATAAGTTGTTTCCAGGGTAGTGGGTATGGTGCTGCTATTAGGTCAACTTGTACCTGTGGGGCGAGTGCATCAGCAACCTGATGGTGCTTTCAGGCTTCCTGATACCTCAAAATTGCCTCTTTGCCTCTGGCTGAACCCCAACAACTTAGGACCAAATTTCCTGAGAAACTAAATAGCCGACAGTTAGGTATGTGGGAGTCACACCCACAAACCACCTCCAACTGAGCTACACAAGCTAATTCATTGTCCTTGCTTCAGAGACTCAAAACTAAATCTCGAAAGAGATCAAAAGCCTCAGTTAATCTCGGACGTGTGCAAGTCTGAGAGACTTGGGTAAATTGGAAGGGAGCTTGTCAGCCTGTTGCCCACCTAAACAGAGCCCCCAGCAGCTTCTTGCTCCCACAATATAATCTTAGCCATGCCTCTGGCTGGACTCCATTGTATCAGGGCAGACCTCACTGATAGTAACCTGTTTAAAATTTGTATATGCGGCTTTTGTGACTGAAATCTCCAGGCTTTCTCAGAGTTGGGATGTGCTACCTCCTCCACTTCTCTATACTCCTGGAAGCACTGGCTGTCACCCCCACGAACCAATTCCAGTGCCACCACATAAGTTCTTCTACCAGTCATGCTTCAGAGACCCAAAAATAGTATCTAAAGAGATAAAAAGCCTCAGACAGTTAATCTCGGACCTGCACAAGTCTGAACAGACTGGGGATATAAATCAGAGGAGAGTGTGTCAGTCTGGTGTCTGCCCAAGCAGAGCCTCCAGCAGCCACTTGCTCCCCAAATCCAAAAGCACTACTATATCCCCAGCCTGACTCCACCGTCTCAGGATGGACTTCATCAAAATGTTATCTGTTGAAACTTTGGGTGTGCGGGTTTTGTGACTGACATCTCCAGACTTTCTTGGGGTCAAGACGAGCTACCTCCTCACACCACCTCTCTGTACTTCCGGAAGCTGCAACAGTCACATGGACACCCCAAAGATACCACCCAGTTAAAAAGCTACTCCAGTCTTACCATCCAAATAAAAATACTGAATGCCCTGAACAAACACTATGACCTCTTAGTACCTAAATTGCAAACCATAATTCACAAAAATAGAGGGAGGTTTTGGTTGGGGGTGGGGCCTTGGGGAATGGTAGGAGGGAAATGGGGACACTGAGAGTGGGAAATATACACTGATGGAGGGATGGGTGTTGGATTACTGTATGACTGAAACCCAATCATGAATAGTTTTGTAATCGTCTATCTCACAGATATTCAATAAAATTTTTTTTGAAAAGTAATGTGGAGTTCATGCCTACTTCAGTCAGATTAATCAGTGGCTGGATAAATACCAGTATTCCTAAATTAAAAAACAAAGTTGGCTTTTGGACCCGGCTGTGGAAGGAGCATGATGGAGGGGCCCGAGGGAGCGCCCTCGGACTCCAAGCAGCCCACTGAACTAATTCCGGCATGGGACCAGAGACCCCACGGCGTGCTGAAGCTGTGGGACCCGGGCATCCCCCAATTCTTTTAACCTGTCTCTCTCTCAACTCCTCCCTCCTGAGCACAGCGCAGGGGCCGCGGTTTTCCTGAGCGCAAAACGGAGACGCCGATCCAGCCAAAACAGGACGTGAGCGCGCTTGCGGGAGTCCCCAGGGGGCGGGGGCGGCGACCCCCGCCCACCGCAGTTAGATACTTAAACCCACCTCCCCCACGTGTGCTTCCTTTTGGACCCGGCTGTGGAAGGAGCATGATGGAGGGGCCCGAGGGAGCGCCCTCGGACTCCAAGCAGCCCACTGAACTAATTCAGGCATGGGACCAGAGACCCCACGGCGTGCTGAAGCTGTGGGACCCGGGCATCCCCCAATTCTTTTAACCTGTCTCTCTCTCAACTCCTCCCTCCTGAGCACAGCGCAGGGGCCGCGGTTTTCCTGAGCGCAAAACGGAGACGCCGAGCCTCTCTCTAGGTTTCTCCATCTTATGAGCACCATAAAAGGGTAAAAGTTTGTAGTGATGTTATTTCTGGTTGTACTTTCCCTGGACTTTATACAGAAACCCAAAACTTAATGTCATCTTAGTATGAGCAATATGTAATGGTTCCTTTCTAATGGGGCGGACTTTTGTGGGAGATCCTAATAGTAAGTCTGTTGCTGAAATATTGAAGGCAATCAAAGTGGTAGCCATCTCACTAGACTGAACTAAGCTATATCCCCACGCCGGCTGAGAAGAAATTTTCTTCTTTCTCGGGAAGAAACGCGGTGTGTCATCAACTACAGTGTGATGTCCATTAAGCAAACAGACCTGGTGGCGTGGGAATGGGATATAAGGGGAAAAATTATGTACAAGGAACAGCGGGACGCTGGTGGAATCTCGAGCCGGAGCCGATACCAGCGCAAGACCTTCGGTTCCAGAGACTGCTTGCAGATACTCTACAAGTCTATCAACTAAGCCAGAGCCCCACGCCTGCTGATGACGGGAAATAACCATCCTTTTCGTTTTTTTTTCCCTTGTCAGGCAGCGTGGCGATTACTAAAACAGGCGTGAACTCGGTGGCGCGGGGCAAGGGGGAAAAAGAAAAACTATGTAACAAACAGCGGGACTTAATATCTCTATATTCTTAGCAATGGAGAACTATCAAATGCCTCCTTGGCAATAGGACTGCTTTCCTTTTTTGGGGGAAACCCCAACAACGGTAGTGAGTTGTGTGTTGAAACATGGAATGTAATCGAAATAAGGCGTAAACAAAGTGAAACATATCATGTGCAAGGGTTGGGACTGGGGAGGTGGGAGGGGGCGGCAGGTATACTGGGGGGGTTGGTGATGGAAGATGGGCACTGGTGAAGTGAAGGGTGTTTGAGAACTGTATAACCGACATAATCCTGAGAACTATGTAACCCTCCACATGGTGATTCAATAAAATTTAAAAAAAAAAAAAAACAAAGTTGTATATTTCAAACCATAATGCCCAAAATTAGAGAGAGAGTATGGGGTAAATTGTCTGCCATAGAGCAGGGGAGAGTTGGAAGAGTGGGGGTAATACTGAGGACATTGGTTGTGGAGAATGTGCACTGGTGGAGGAATAGGAGTTTGATCATTGTATGGCTGAAACTCAAACATGAAAGTTTTGTAACTGTATCTCATGGTGATTGAATAAAAAAAAGTTGTTTCCAGGGTGCTGCCAAAGGGAATGCACTTCTCGTGGTCTTTTTCACATTCTTTCCTTTTCTTTAATTTTTAATTGAAATTTGGTAAGATATACAGTTACAAAGTTGTTCATGATTGGGTTTCAGTTATACGATGTTCCAACACCTGTGCCAACACCAATGTCCCCAGTTTCCATCCTGCCATGCTCCACACCCGGCCTGTCTCTATGGCAGATACTTCTCTCTCTCTTTCTCTTTCTCTCTCTCTTTCTCTCTCCCTCCCTCCTTTTGGGCATTGTGGTTTGCAACATTGATACTGAAATGTTATCAAGAATTTCCATTTACCTTCTTTTAACAATCAGGTCTTGTCCAGCGCGATCATTTCCTGCTATTACTGTCATACTGGTCTCTTCTTTATCTACCCTCAACCTGCCACACACGTGGTTAGTTCCAACCATTGACCAGTCCTCCTAACCTCTGTTTTCCTTGGCCATGGATATAAATCTTCTACTAGATATTATTTTTATATACCACAAATGAATCCACTCATTCTATATCTGTCCCTCTCCTTTTGACTCATTTCACTCAGCATGATACTCTCCATGTCCATCCATTTATAGGCAAATCTCATGACTTCATTTTTTCCTAATAGCTTCTTAGTATACCATTGTGTAGATATGCCATAGTTTCTTTATCCATTCGTCTGTCTTGGGCACTCAGCTTGTTTCCAGATTCAGGCTATGGTGAACAGTGCTACAATGAACATAGAAGTGCAGATGGTGTTTCTGCTGTGTGTTTTTGGGCCCCCAGAGTATTTTCCCAGGAGTGGTATTGCTTGGCTAAATGGGAACTCAATTTCTAGTTTTTAGAAGAATGTCCATATTGTTTTCCAAAACAGCTGGACCATTTGGTATTCTCACCAACAATGAAGGAGAGTCCCTTTCTCCCCACATCCACATCAACAACGGCTGCTTTTGTTCTTTTGGATGTGTGCCAGTCTCTGTGGTGTGAGATGATATCTCATTGTTGTTTTGATCTGCATTTCCCTGATGATTAGTGAAGAAAAGCATTTTTTCATGTGTCTCTTGGTCATTTGAATTTCTTTGAGAAACATTCTGTTCATTTTTCGCCCCATTTTCTGATGGACTAGATATAATTTTCTTGTAAAGTTCAGCCAGGTTTCACATTCTTTTTTTTTTTGCTTTTTGGGTCACACCCAGCGATGCTCAGGGGTTACTCCTGGCTTTGCACTCAGGAATTACTCCTGGCGGTGCTTGGGGGACCATATGGGATGCCGGGGATCGAACCCGGGTCGGCCACATGCAAGGCAAACGCCCTACCCGCTGTGCTATCGCTCCAGCCCTCATTCTTTTAGTAGCCATTTGTTCCTGCTGATGTTTCTCTACTCCTGAGAGAGCATAGTCTTCTCATTTGCTGGCACTGTTGTCTGGAGAGATTGTATAGAGGTGAAGGTGCTTGCCTCACACACAGTCAACCCAAGTTCCATGCCTTTAACAATACCAAATATTTCCAGTAGACTCTACCTCCCAGCAGGAGAGGAGTGACTTAAGTGAAATGGGGAAAAGAGAGAGAGAAGCCTCAAGAAAGACATCTACTGCCTCCCTTTCTCCCCACTTCCATCACTTGGGGAAGTGTCTGGGAAACTTCTAGTTTCACATGACTTACGAAATTCTGTGATGAGCCCCTGCATGGAACAAACCTCGCATTCCACTAGCCCCATGAAGCAGCTGTTAAGCTACTCCTGAAAAAATTTCACTTGTTCTGTACAGCACGAGAAATAATTCCCTGCTATCTTGTTTCTCAGGGAGCTATAAACTCAGGCTGTGATGAGGAATTCCTTTTGCAAGAAAAACAAGTCAGTCCTAAATCGTTGTTGTTGTTGTTTGGCCATACTGGGCAGGGTTCAGGGCATACTTCTGGCTCTGTACTTACAGGTCACTCCTTGTGAACTTGGGGGACCATATGTTGTGCCAGGGATTGAATACAGGTTTGCGTGCAAGAAAAGTATCAGCTCTACTGTGGAAAGGAAAGTACCCACTCAGTCCTAAACCTTACCCAGGCTTTCTGAGTTTGTCGTCTTTCCCTTGCAGAAAATAATTTCAAGAGTAAATGAATAATGAAGTGAGACAAGTGTATTGGAAAATAAAAAGTAGGAAAGGAGAGGCAGATTTAGGTACAGGCTCAAGAGAGAATATAAGTTTCTCCAGAATGGAGAAAAAGCAAAGTATGCATCTTATGTGGGCTATTTCTCCAGAATGGGGAGAGATTCTGGCAGCAAGTACACACCTTTTCCTCTGCTAGGGTAGTTTATATAATTTTCTCAATTTTCCCCCTCCCCGCAGTGTGTTGCCATGGTGGCTGAGAAAGAGGAGAGTTTAGAGCAGTTGATGGTCCTCTTGATGTAGCAGTTTATGAACCTCCTGGAGCTTCCAGGTGATCCAGCTACCTGTCCACTCAAGAAGCCTCCACACATCTAGCCTGGAATTCTGCATCTCATTGTCTTTTAGACTCCTGTGATGGGTGTTTTGTGTCAGAGGCCTCCATTCCTTTGGAGTTGTTTAGGTTTTAGACACCTTTCCCCACACATTTTACCAGGGTTTCCCTATCTTCTGACTTTCCCAGCACAGCCAGGAGTAATCCCAGAGCACAGAGCCCTCAGCACACAGCTTTTATGCGCCTCCCAAGCAAACAGACATCGAAAGAGTCTTTTTTTTAATTGAATCACTGTGAGCTACAGTTACAAAGCTTTCATGATTGAGTTTCAGTCATACAATGATCGAACACCCATCCCTCCACCAGTGTACCTTTACCATCTCCAATGTCCACAGTATCAATTACTTATCCAAAGAAATCCAACCTTTTCATTTGGAAGTTGACAATAGAATAACTTCTTTTGTACATCTTATTTTGATTTTATTACTTCTCAATACTCATTGCCAAGAATCTCTATATCTAGCTACCTGCCTGTTAAAATTACCTGCTCTCTTCAACTTGAGTATACATACCTATTTCAGAACGGCTATTGTGAAGAGTCATTGGAAAAATGGATAGCAAAACATAACTTACAATTCCCATGAATGGGAACTGCTTTTCAACAATTTTCAATTGTAGAACTGTTTTAAGTCCAATCTGCTTTAGAAGTCAAAGTTGAGACCAAAAATGATACATTAAGAAGCAGAAGACTAAAAATTGTCCTCTGAGAGGTGATCATAGTGATGAATTGGGAGGAAACTGACTGGGTTTGGGCATCGAAATAAAGAAGAAAAAAATTGGAGAGAGAGCACACCTGGAGGTGCTCAGGGCTTACTCCTGGCTCTGTGCTTAGGGATCACTCTTGGTAGGTTTTGGGGCACCATACTAGGTGCTGGGTATTTAACCAGGGTCAACCACATGCAAGAATGTGCCCTTCTCTCTCCAGCCTTGGGAAGAAAGTTTTTTGAAAAAGAACTTTTTAAAATTTATTTTTTACAAAAATAGCCCTCTTGAACAGAAGGGAAAAAATTAAGAAAAAAGAACAGTGCCCAAGGGAATTAATGGAGAATAAGACATTCAGAAATATAACCAAATACTTGACTTCCTGCCAACCTGGATTTCTGCCACACAAAAGATGCTAGCCAGTAAATTAATTAAGTTGATCTTAAACAGCTTTAATAATCAGAATTTGTTTTCATGCATTCATCCCTTCCTTCCTTTTCAGTTCCTAAATGCATTTCTTTCCAAAAATTTGAGAATAACCAATTGAACAGTTTCTTGCTGTAGTCTATTGAGCTGATATGACCTGTGACTATAAGCTACAAAAATATTTGAGGACAACCAAGAATGGCATCTTGGTTTATAATTATGAATGTATATGGATTTAGATCACAATGTAGGAAGAAAAACTATCCTTTCTTAAGTCAAAAGTATAAATTATTAAAATGTAGGAATTCTTCAAAATAAATATGGCAATAAAATTTTTCTGAATGTTTCTGTAAATTTTATGGCATTGTTTGAATCTTTGGTCATGATCTTGGATCTGCTAATGGGAAGGAGAAACCTTGAAAATCAGGAGGAAAATCAAGTAACTTCTAAGGTTATTATGCTGCTGACACTTGTTTAATTTGTGTCATACTTTTCCCAAATATTAAACTTACTGATGTCAATTTAAATAAATCATTTCTAATTTTTGGATAGAAGAAAAGCTTTAATTATTTTAGTGTTTTCAGGAACCTCCTGAGGAAGAGTTTATTCTGTAGCTTCTTAACCCTTTTAAAGCACATATTGCAGGTTTATATAGTTTTTTAATGTGTTTACAAAACTGACTACTTTCAATGGAGGAAAAAATTACATTTGAGTAAATTAGGAAGAGTAAATAGATTTGTCAGACTTCTGGCAATTCTAGCATGTTGGTTGATTTAAAACTGCATTGGGGCTCCAAGTAGGAGATACACTAGGTGCAAGTAAAATGCAATCAATGAGTCAAGTATTTAACATTCAGGGGCTGGGAAGAAAGTATAGTGGATATGGTGCCCTACATGTCACTAATCTAGGTTGGATCCATGCACTTAAACACCACCAGGAGTGATAACTAAACACCATGCTAAGAAAATGCCCTGGGGACATTTGGGTTTGACCTACCTCTACAAAAAATAAGACTTTTATGTTCATAATATACATTAGAAAAGGATTCCAGCTTAGTTGTTAAGAGTCTATTTAACAGAAGAAGCTGAAATTGTAAAATGGGTGGGGATTCTCATTTCTATGCTGCAATGTTTAAGTTTTCATTTTTTGAAAGAAGAAAGCCTTTGGGAGAAATGACTTATTTTCAATAAAAATTTTTACACTGCTCTTGGTAAATTTCATTGCCTTTACTACTTCAATAATACTTTATGTCCAATGTGAATGAAACATTTTTGTACCCACTCAATTTTGCTATATTCCTTTTTTCAATTGCTCTGATACTTCGGAGGTTGTGGTAGTTTGATTTTACAAGTTTTTGTCTTCATTTCTCTAAGGCAGTTTCCCAAAAAGTGCACCACAGGGTAATAATAGGTGCTAACTTTTTAAGGGGTTAGATTTGATAAGAAAAAAAATATATTATTGCTGCATGGAGAAAAGGGAAAAGGGTTTATTTTTAAGTTGAGAGTTGTATGGAGGAAGATGTTGACATAGTGAGTTCTGATTAGCTGTTTTCCTCCTCCCAGTGAGAGGGATTCCAATTTATAAGTTGGAACAGGCAGGATAGTCTCAGTAGAAGAAAAATTCACATTAGAGTATCATTAAAGTAACAAACTATTTGTCTTTGACAGGCATATAGCAATGTCTAACATCCTGGTGAAACTAGAAAGCACATAGTTTGAAACTGAGATCATTATCTCTAAAACAGGAACCATTCTAGGTGTGAGGAAATGAAAGTTAAGAGATAAAAACTAATCATAAAAGATTTTTGTTTACATGGAGTTTGACCTTAGTCTTTACAGCTAACCTGGTCTTTGCATATTGCCACTACAGTAATGTGTCATGTATAAGGGCAGGGGCTACAGGGCCTTTTCACAGCTGAAAAAGAAAGTTTATTTTTTTTATTAAGGCACTATGACTTACAGACTTACTCGTAATTGATTTTTAGGCATACAATGTACCAGCATTGATCCCATTATCAGTGTTAACTTCCTTCCACCATTATCCCAAGTTTCTTTCCACCCCACATCCTGCCTCCTTGACAGACACATTTTTAAGTTTGACTGCTGTGGGTTGAATCTCCTGTTTTCAGGATGTTGGACTCTGTGATTTGGATATATAGCTATGACACTTCTCTACAACACTATTGTACATGAGTTTTTTTTCTTTTTGGGTCATATCTGGCGATGCACAGGAATTACTCCTGGCTCTGCACTCAGGGATTACCCCTGGCGGTACTCAGGGAACCACATGCGATGCTGGGAATTGAATGTGGGTTGGCCACGTGTAAGGCAAACTCCCTACCCACTGTGCTATCACTCCAGCCCCTGTACATGAGTATTTTGACACTTACTCTCTATTACTTTCTGTTCTTTTCTTACTTCCCCCCAGATTTCTTCCCTTCTCCATCCTTCTCCTTCCTATACTTTGAGTTCAAAGGTGGTCTGTGTATCCTCACATCAATGCCTTGCATTGTCTCTTCCAGTTATTTTATATACCACAGATAAGTGAGATTTAAATTTTTAATTAAACTTTTAAAATAAAAATATCTAGACTTTTCAATTGAGGCACTATGATTTATAAATCTATTCATAATTGAGTCTCATGTATACAATGTTCCAACACCAGTCCCACTACCAGTGTCAACTTCTTGCCGTCATTTTTCACTGGTTCCTTCCCATCCCCCAGACTGCCTCCTTGACAGGAACATTTTTAAATATACTGTGTTTTACAATAGTGTTAAGGTGTTAGGGTTAGAGTTTCATGCATAACATAATCCTATAGCATTCATCTCACAGTGTCCAAATTTCCACCATTGTACAAATATCCCCCCACCTTCCCTTCCCATTGCAGGCTTCCCACTGAAGATCCATTCTCAGTTTCTGTTGCTTTTAGGCATTTGTTATTCCCCACTTTGTTTCTTTTTACCCCCATATAAGAGAGACATCATTCTGTGTCTGACCCTCTCCTTCTGACTAACTTAACTCAGCCTGATATTCTCCAGATCCCATTTAGCAGTAAGCTGCATAACTTCAACTTTTCTTATAGCAGAGTAGTATTCTATTGTGTACATGTACCTTATAGTTTCATTACCCACTATATATTTTTGAACACGTGGATTGTTCCTCTATTTTGACAATTTTGAATAGTAATGCAATGAACAAAGAATACAAATGTCTTACGAAAATATTTTTTGGACCTTGAAATATCTGCCCACAATTGGAATTACTGGATCATATAAAAGCATGTATGTGGCCGCATGCTTTAGAAGCTGTGGAACTGGGCTCATTCAAATGACAGAAGTTGGGTATGGACATTGCCACTGGAAGGGAGGGGAATCTGATCACCCCAATTTCAAAAAGGCCTCAGAGTTTTCAGCGGGGAAATAGATATACCTGAAAGGGTGTGACAGTGAGCTCAGTGTATTCAGCGTGTTCAGCTCACTTGGACGTGCTTATGCACAAATACAAGGGGCCTTGTAGACATATTTTGACCAACTTATAAATATTCAAGCATAAATGTTAATACTCAATTGAAATTTAGAACAAAACTGAATATTATTACCTATATTAACATGAACTTCTGAGATACAAGGACAAACCTGAAAAATTTATTTATTTGCTTTTTAATTTCCCATTATGATGCTGTTTATTAAAATGAAAAAATGGAACATTTGGTTATACTTTAAGACATTTAATTCAAAAGAAATAATAAAACTTAAAGCAGAAATTAACGACATGGAAATCAAAAAAACAATCAGAAAGGTCATTGAAACCAAAAGCTGGTTCTTTGAGAAAATAAGCAAGGTTGATAAACCACTAGCAAGACTCACAAAGAGAGCGAGAGAACCCTAATAAACCGAATCAGAAAAGAAAAAGGGGACATCACAGTAAAAAATCAAGGAAATTCAAAAGATCATCAGAGACTACTTTGAGAGTATGTATGCCATGAAACAAGAGAACTTAGAAGAAATAGATAAATTCCTGGATTCCTATAATCTCCCAAGACTGAATCAAGAAGACGCGGAATACCTGAATAGAACCATTAATATCAAGGAAATTGAAAGTGCAATCAAAAGTCTTCCAAAAAACAAAAGCCCAGGTCCAGATGGATTCACTAGCGAATTCTTCCAAACAATTAAAGAAGACCTGTTGCCAGTTCAAGCTATTCCAGGAAATTTAAGAAATAGGAACTCTCCCAATCAGTTCCCTAATACCAAAAGCAAACAAAGACACCACTAACAAAGAAAACTATAGGCCAATATCCCTGATGAACACGGATGCGAAGATCCTCAACAAAATATTAGCAAACAGAACCCAACAACTTATCCAAAAGATCATACATCACGACCAAGTGGGACTCATACCAGGGATGCAAGGATAGTTTAACATTTGGAAATCAATCAACATAATCCATCATATCAACAAAAGTTAGAATAAAGAACATATGGTCATAGCAATAGATGCAGAGAAAGCTTTTGACAAGATCCAACACCCGTTTATGATGAAAACTCTCACCAAAATGGGTTTAGAAGGAACTTTCCTCAAGATAGTTAAAGCAATCTACCACAAATTTAGACAAAGATGCACACTCTCACCACTCCTTTTCAATATAGTACTGGAAGTACTTGCACTAGCAGTTAGGCAAGAAAAAGACATTAAGGGCATCCAGATAGGAAAGGACGAAATTAAACTCTCACTATTCACAGATGATATGATACTATATCTAGAGAATCCTAAAGCCTCTACAAAGAAACTCCTAGAAACCATAGACTTTTTTAAAAAATTTATTTTTAATTAGAGAATCACCGTGAGGGTACAGTTACAGATCTACACACTTTTGTGCTTATACTTCCCTCATACAAAGTTCGGGAACCCATCCCTTCACCAGTGCCCATTCTCCACCACCCGTAAACCCAGCGTCCCTCCCACCCTCCCCAATCCCATCTCCCCCCCACTCCACCCTGCCACTGTGGCAGGGCATTCCCTTCTGTTCTCTCTCTCTAATCGGCTGTTGTGGTTTGCAATAAAGGTGTTGAGTGGCCGCTGTGCTCAGTCTCTAGCCCTCATTCAGCCCGCAACTCCCTTCCCCCACATGGCCTTCGACTACAATGTAGTTGGTGATCGCTTCTCTGAGTTGCCCTTTCCCCGGAACGTGAGGCTATAAAACCAATACCCCAAAATCCATGGCCTTCCTATACGCAAATAACAAGACAGAGTAAAGTGACATGAAAAAAGCAATCCCGTTCACAATCGTGACCCAGAAAATCAAGTACCTCAGAATCAGCCTAAGGAGGTAAAGGACCTCTACAAACAAAACTACAAAACACTACTCCACGAAATAAAAGAGGGCACGAGGAAATGGAAACATATCCCCTGCTCATGAATAGGAAGAATTACCATTGTCAAAATGGCAATGCTCCCCAAAGCACTATACAGATTCAATGTGATCCCTATAAGGATACCCATGAAATTCTTCAAAGAAATGGGTCAAGCACTCTTGAAATTCATATGGAACAACAAACACCCATGAATAGCTAAAGAAAATTCTTGGGAAAAAGATGATGGGAGGCATCACCCTCCCTAACTTCAAACTCTACTTCAAAGCGGTATCAATTAAAACATCATGGTACTGGAAAAAAGACAGAACCCCAGACCAAGGGAACAAGGTGGAATATCCCTACACACAACCCCAAATGTATAAACACCGAATCTTTGATAAAGGAGCAAGAAATGTGAAGTGGAGCTAGGAAAGCCTCTTTAACAAATGGTGCTGGCACAACTTGACAACCACATGAAAAGAATGTGCTTAGACCTAACATCATGCAAAAAAGTCATATCAAAATGGATTAAATACCTTAACATCAGACCAGAATTCATAAGGTACATTGAAGACAAGGTCGGCAAAACCCTCCATGATACTGGGGCTAACGGTATTTTCAAAGATGACAGACATGCCACTAACCAACCAAGTGGAAACAGAGATAAACAAATGGGACTCTATTAAACTAAGAAGCTTCTGCCCTGCAAAAGACACAGTGACCAAAATACAAAGACAACCTACAGAATGGGAAAGACTATTCACCCAATATCCATGAGATAGGGGTTGTTATCAAGGATATTCAAGGCACTGGTTGGAATCTGCAAGAAGAAAACATCCAACCTGATTAAAAAATGGGGCACTAAAATGAACAGAAACTTCCTTTCTCGAGGAAGAAGTACGAATGGCACAAAGGCCCTTGAAAAAATTCTCTTTATCACTAATAATCAGGGAGATGCAGATCAAAACAACTATTAGATACCACCTCACACCACAGAGACTGGCAAACATCCAAAAGAACAAAAGCAACATTTGACGTGTTGCTTTGGATGTTGTTGACGTGGATGTGGGGATAAAGGGACCTTCCTACACTGCTGGTGAGAATGCCGACTGGCTCAGCCCTTTTAGAAAACAATATAATCACTTCTCAAAAATTATAAATTGAGCTCCCAATTGACCCAGCAATACCACTCCTGGGAATATATCCCAGAGATGCAAAAAAGCGTAGTTGAAATGACATCTGCACTCATATTTTCATTGCAGCCCTGTTTACAATAGCCAGAATCTGGAAAAAGCCCGAGTGCCTAAGAACAGATGACTGGTTAAAGAAACTTTGGTATATCACACAATGAAATACTAGGCAGCTGTTAGAAAAGATGAAGTCATGACCTTTACATATAAGTGAATCAACATGGAAAGTATCATGCTAAGTTAAATGAGTCAAAGAGAGAGAGACAGACATAGAAAAAGATTGCACTCATCTGTGGAATATAAAGTAACAGAATGGGAGAATAGCACCAAAGAATAGTAGAGATAAGTACCAGGAGGTTTGCTCCACGGCTAAGGAAGCTGGCTTCACATGATGAAATTAAAGGAAGCTCAGATAGAGAAGGGAACACCAGGTAAAGAGTGGTTGGAGGACCCATTTAGGATGGGAGATGCGTGCTGAAAGTTGGCTCGAGATCAAACATGATGGGCACTCAATACTTCTATTGCAAACCACAACACCCAAAAGGAGAGAGAGAACAAAATGGAATGCCCTGCCACAGAGGTGGGTTGGGGTGGGGATATGTAGTGGGGGTGGGAAGGATACTGGGATCATTGGAGCTGGAGAATGGGCACTAGTGGGTACTCGAGCATTCTATGACTGAAACACAAGCACAAAAGGTTGTATGTCTGTAACTGTACCTTACAGTGATTCACTAATTAATAAAAAGACTTTAAATTCAATATTCGATTCTTCACTCTTTGAAAACTACATTTTCTTTTTAAAATGTTTTTCTGTTAAACTAGAGGTTGAGCTCCCATTTGACCCAGCAATACCACTGCTGGGAATATATCCCAGAGAATCAAAAAAGTACAATCGAAACAACATCTGCACATGTATGTTCATCGCAGCACTGTTTACAATAGCCAGAATCTGGAAAAAACCCGAATGCCCCAAAACGGATGACTGGTTGAGGAAACTTTGGTACATCTATACAATGGAATACTATGCAGCAGTTAGAAAAAAGGAAGTCAAGAATTTTGTAGTTAAGTGGATGGGCATGAAAAGTTTCATGCTGAGTGAAATGAGTCAGAAAGAGAGAGACAGACATAGAAAGACTGCACTCATCTATGGTATATAGAATATCAGAGTGGGAGACTAATACCCAAGAACCGTAGAAATAAGTACCAGGAGGTTGACCCCATGGCTTCGCGGCTGGCCTCACGTTCCGGGGAAAGGGCAACTCAGAGAAGCGATCACCAACTACATTGTAGTTGAAGGCCATGTGGGGGAAGGGAGTTGCGGGCTGAATGAGGGCTAGAGACTGAGCACAGCGGCCACTCAACACCTTTATTGTAAACCACAACAGCTAATTAGAGAGAGAGAACAGAAGGGAATGCCCTGCCACAGTGGCAGGGTGGGGTGGGGGGGAGATGGGAGTGGGGAGGGTGGGAGGGACGCCGGGTTTACGGGTGGTGGAGAATGGGCACTGGTGAAGGGATGGGTTCCCGAACTTTGTATGAGGGAAGTATAAGCACAAAAGTGTATAAATCTGTAACTGTACCCTCACGGTGATTCTCTAATTAAAAATAAATAAATTATAAAATAAAATAAAATAAAATAAAATTATAAAAAAAAATGTTTTTCTGTTATTTTTTTTACTGAATCATCATGAGAACTGTTACAAAGCTTTCCAGTTAAAGTCTCGGTCATACAATGATCAAACACCCATCCCTTCACCAGTGCACATTTCCCACCACCAAGAACCCCAATATATCACCCTCCCACTCCCCACTCTACATGTATGGCATATAATTTTCACTTTACTCTCTCTTTACATTGATTACAATAAATTTTCGACAGAAAACCCACTGTTATTATTTGGAATTTTCCCCCCAACAATCAGACCTGCCGAAAAGGCATCATTAGATCATCCATTTTCTATTGCTGATAGTGAAGAGCATATGATATTTCATGGCCGTGAAAGTGGCATGCAGTTTTGGAATTCTGGTATTTTAGTAATTGACTCGAGATATTTCTGCCAGCAGCTGCTGCTTTCAGAGAGAGGAGAGAGAGAAGAGAGAGAAACAGGGGGAGAGAGAAAGAGAGAGAGGAAAATTGCCTGCCATAGAGGCAGGTGAGAGAGAAACTGGGGATGTTGGTGGTAAGAAATGTACACTAATGAAGGTGTGGGTGTTAGAACATTAATATGACGGAAACCCAATCATGAACAACCTTGTAACTGTGATCTCATTGTGATTCAACTTAGAAATGTAAGATAAATAAATAGATAAAATGTGCTACTTTTGGAAACAAAACAAAATTGACAAAATCCTGGTACAATGCAAGTGTTCAAAAATATATGATAAATAATGAAACTTTGGTACATGCACCCAATGGAATACTAGTCTGCTATAAGAAAAGATAAAGGTGTGCAGCTTGATGTTACATGGAGGGATCTGGAGAATATCAGGCTTAGTTAAGTTAGCCAGTGGAAATGACTTTTATTCTTGAATTCCCTTTAAAGGAACACATTACAGAATTTCAGCAGTAAACGTTATCTTATTCCTACTCAAGTTCAATTTCAAGTAAATCTAAGTAAGAGTAAGTTCTGCTTAAGGCAAGAAGACTTCATTATCAAATATTTTGTTCTAACAAATTTTGTGTTATACCAAAGCTGTCACTGAAAATGAAGGACAATAATTATACTCTTGTTTCCATCATCTCTAAGTGTTTCAGACTGTTTTACATCCAAATATAAGCATATAACACTTTTGTGTAGATAAATTAGTTTTAAATAACAACAGACACCTATAAATGTATTTTATTTGTTCTGAGGCCTATGTAATTGTTTCCTAAACTGGAAACCTAAACATCCTTGCTACATGTTAAAAATCATGTTTTACAAATTAAACTAACAGATAACCACACAAAAAATGGGAAGATAAAATGAACAGATTATTCCTCAAAATGACATAAAGGTGGCCAATAGGCATATGAAAAAGTCTTCATAATCAACAGATTGTAAGGGAATTTTAAATCAAAAGGACAGAGAAGTATCACCTCACATCTATGAGAATGGTCTGTTAACAAATCTAGAAACAGTAAGTGTTGGTTAGGAAGTGGTGGAAAAGATATTCTGATTCACTATTGATAAGGGCTGGAGCGATAGCACAGCGGATAAGGCGTTTGCCTTGCACGTGGCCGACCCGGGTTTGCTTCCTCCGTCCCTCTCAAGAGCTATGCAAGCTACCGAGAGTATATCACCCACAAGGCAATATGCCAAAAACAGTAACAAGAAGTCTCACAATGGAGATGTTACTAGTGCCCACTCGAGCAAATCGATGAGCAACGGGATGACAATGATACAGTGACACAGTGATTCACTATTAAAATAACACTTGCTTGGTTCAGCCTCTATAGAAAATAGCTTGGAGACATCTCAAATAAGAAAAACTAGAGCTTCCATTTAATCCTGCATTTCCACTCTTGGACATCTACCCCAAGAACATTAGAACATTAGTAAAAAAATGTACATGAGCACACTTATGCTGATGACAGCATTATTTTCCATAGCCAAGATCTGGAAACAATCCAAGTGCTCAAGAATAGACGAGTGGATAAAGAATTTGTGTTACATAGACACAGTGGACTATTACACAGTTGTGAGTTAAGATGAAGCCGTATAGTTTGTTACAAACTTTGATCAATGTGAGGGGCATCATGCAAAGTGAAACAAGTCAGGAAGAAAATGACAGATACCAGATGATCTCATAGGAATGTGGAGCATGAAGAAACAAAGTAAGGGATTAGACAATCTGCATTGGAAACAATCCTTAGGTATGGCCCATGAACTTTGATCTGAGGGTGCTGGAACTTTCAGGAGGGGAGGGGCAGGAGGGGAATTTTGGAATAATAGCGGAGTGATCCAGGAAATCTGGCAGTGGGCACAGTGGAGCAGCATGAAATTATAAAATAATACTGTACTACTGCATTATTGCAAAAATAAATAAGATATGGGGCTGGAGAGATGGTACAGCAGGCAAGGCACTTGCCTTGCACATTCCTGACTCAGGTTTGATCTCTCATATTCCATATGGTGCCTTGAGCGACTTCCGGGTGTGACTGCCACCAAAAAAACCTGAAAATAAGATAAATTAATTTTTTAAAGATTCAAGGACCTAGGCCCAAGAGGTTTTTTTTTATTAATTTATTCAACCCAAGAGTTTAATGGACTGAATGCATGGTTTTCTGAACACGTCTAGGAATGACCCCTTCCAGAGTAGCTCCGGATCACTATTTGGTGTGGCTCAAAACCGAAAACAGTAAAATAAAAGTAAAAAGTCAATGACCTGTATAAATCTAAATGTTGAGCATTGAGCTGATAAAATCAATGAAGTAAAGCATATGAATGAGGAAACAAAAAATTTATCAGATTACTGTAGCACTGTAGCACTGTCATCCTGTTGTTCTTCGATTTGCTCAAGTGGGCACCAAGTAACATCTCCATTGTGAGACTTGTCACTGTTTTTGCCATATCAAATACGCCACAGGTAGCTTGCCAGGCTACCTTGCAAGGAAACTTCAGAACTGACTTTTACAAAAGTAACAAGAGTGCAATACTTTTGCTATTCCTTAATTATCTAGAGACTACTGAATATTAATGTATTCACTAATATATCAGGAATTTACTAATAGTGTTGCTTTTTACTTAGAGCTAACAAATCAACAACTGAAGTATGAGGCTTTCTTCAGCTCATTCTGAAGCAAGAGTTTTTCTCAGCTCATTCTTTTCTCAGAATTTGAAGGGTTTTCAGTAAGGCTTCCAGTAGATTTCAACTGTGTGAACCAAACAGTACTGTTTCTGAGATGGCCTCTAATTCAAACTTTGGAATTCCTTTTTATCCTCATTTTGGCTATCTCGTCTATGACTTTGATACTAGTAAGTGTTTTGTTTTCTCAGAATCTCTGCTATGAGAGCAGCAGTTTCAGTAGAACACACTGATTTGGCCTTTTATCTTGTTCTCATCTTTTTAGTGACAAGTTCATATCTTTAAGAATGTATATCATATTTGGGATGTCATGTTTCTTTGGCCAGTACATAACTAAGGTCCTTCCTGTATGTATTGACTTTTATTCTCTCTGATATCTTCATTTATTTACTTATGTTTTAGAGCATTGAGTTTACTCTTGACTGTCCAGAAATCACTACTGAGGGTGCTAAGGGGACCACATGCAGTGTTAGGAATTGAACCTGGGTCAGCCATGTGAAAGACAAGGATTTTAACCTCTTTACTATCTCTGCCCCTTTCCCCATTTTCTTTTAAATCTGGCTAATAGCAGATTTACTTTAGTGGAGTAGGAGAGGGTGGGGTGACATTGTGGAGAGGAGAAGGTAGGGCTTTTGCCTTGCAGGTGGCTGAGCTGGGTTCAATCCTGGACATCCCATGTAGTCCCGTGAGCACTGCCAGGAGTGCTCCCTGAGTGCAGAGCCAGCACAGCTGGGTGTAACCCGCAGAACAAAAAGTAATGAATTTAAACTCTTGGATACCGGAGTTAGAAATAAATTGGTACTAACTTTCCTTATGATACATGGAGATAAACCAGATAAACAGCCTCCCAGACCCAAGTACCAATGTTATGCTAATTCCAGCTGTTAAAATTCCATTCTAATTAGGCATATAATATAGTCAACATTTAGATGGCAAAGTCTCCTCAATTTGAGTTTCAGGTACTTCAGGCATTCATAGTATTATATGGTCCATAAAGCACAGTTAGTTATAGGACAGTCAGGCGACTTCTTTATTTACTCCAGGTTTTCAGTTTCTAAACGAGAAATTTTATAAATATAGTATTTTTACAAATTAAAACTTTCAGTAGGAATTTAAAAATTGAAATTGTGCTGAAGGAACTAGAAACATCAGCACTGATACTCAATTGATCACTGTTTTGCACATTTGACTAATTAAATAAACATTCACATTCAGCTAAGGTCAATGAGCAAAACTTGCAAAAAAACCTAAATATAATCAGTCAACTAACATTTAAATAAAGAACCTAAAAATTATTTTTGTGTTTTTAGTTATAGTATATTGAATAATTCTATAAGAGTTTGAATGAGTTATATTTTAATTATCATGTTAAAATTTTTTTTGGGGGGAATCACACCCAGCAATGCTCAGGGGATACTCTTGACTCTGAATTCAGGAATTAGTCCTGATGGTGCTTGGTGAACCATATGGGATGCTGGGTATTGAACCTAGGTAGGCAGTGTGCCTAAAAATTTTTATAAACGTTTGTTGATTCAAGATATAGCATTCTTCTTTTCTGTTTTTTTTTTTTTCATTTTTGGGTCATACCAGAGCGATACACAGGGGTTACTCCTGGCTTTGCACTCAGGAATTATTCCTGGAAGTGCTCAGGGGACCATATGAGATGCTGGGAATCAAACCTGGGTCAGCCACGTGAAAGGCAAACGCCCTACCTGTTGCGCTATTGCTGCAGCCCCTAGAATTCTTTCTTTCTTTTTTTTTATTGAATCACCATGTGGAAAGTTACAAAGCTTTCAGGCTTAAGTCCCAGTTAAATAATGCTCGAACAACCATCCCTTCACCGGTGCACATATTCGACCACCTAGAACCACAGTAAACTTCATCCCCCCCACCCCATCACCCCAGCCCCCCACCCTGCCTGTGTAGCTGACAAATTTCACTTTACTTTCTCTTTACTTTGATTACATTCAAACAAAAAACTCACTATTATTGTTTGGAGTCCCTCCCCCCCAGAGTCGGACCTGCTGAAAAGGAAGCATTTGATAATTTGTTTTCCATTACTGAGAATGAGAGATATGAGGTCCTGTGGCCACAATAGCGGCCGTGAGGTTCTGGATTTCCATATTTTAGTAACTAAGTCCAGAGAGATTTCTGCCAGAAGTTGCATCATTGCTAGCTCGTACCTCTCTGCTACATTATATTCCACATATGAGTGCAATCTTTCTATGTCTGTCTCTTTCTTTCTGACTCATTTCACTCAACATGATACTTTCCATGTTGTTCCACTTATATGAAAATTTCATGACTTCATGCGTTCTAACAGCTGCATAGTATTCCATTGTGTAGATGTACCAAAGTTTCTTTAACCAGTCATCTGTTTTTGGGCACTCCGGTTTTTTCCAGATTGTGGCTATTGTAAACAGTGCTGCAAT
Organism: Sorex araneus; assembly: GCF_027595985.1. Lineage (NCBI taxonomy): Eukaryota > Metazoa > Chordata > Mammalia > Eulipotyphla > Soricidae > Sorex > Sorex araneus. The sequence continues at coordinate 142,594,521 of NC_073313.1, forward strand.
GAACATAGAAATGCAAATGTCATTTCTACTATACCTTTTTGCCTCTCCAGGGTATATTCCCAGGAGTGGTATTGCTGGGTAAAATGGGAGCTCAATTCCTAATTTTTTGAGAATCATCCATATAGTTTTCCAAAAGGACTGAACAAGTCGGCATTCCCACCAGCAGTGAAGAAGAGTCCCTTTCTCCCCACATCCGCGCCAACACCGGTAGCTTTTGTTTTTTGGATGTGGGCCAGTCTCTGCGGTGTGAGATGGTATCTCATTGTTGTTTTGATCTGCATCTCCCTGATGATTAGTGATGTCGAATATTTTCTCATGTGCCTCTCAGCCATTCGGATTTCTTCTTTGGGGAAGTTTCTGTTCATCACCCCATTTTTTGATCGGGTCAGCAGTTTTCTTCTTGTGCAGTTAAACCATTGCCTTGTATATCCTTGATATCAACCCATTATCGGATGTGTATTGGGTAAATATCCTTTCGCATTCTGTAGGCTGTCTTTGTACTTTGGTCACTGTATTTTTTGAGATGCAGAAGCTCCTTAGTCTAAGGTAGTCCTATTTATTTATCTCTGCTTTCACTTGCTTGGCCAGTGGCATGTCAGCTTTGAAGATACCGTTGGCTACAATGTCGTGGAGGGTTTTGCCAAACTTGTTTTCAATGTACCTTAGGGATTCTGGTCTGATGTTAAGGTCTTTAATCCATTTTGATCTGACTTTTGTAGATGATAATAGGTGGATATCTGAGTCCATTTTTTTGCATATAGCTTTCCAGTTTTGCCAGAACAATTTGTTAAACATGCTTTCCTTGCTCCACTTCACATTTCTTGCTCCCTTATCAAAGATTAGATTATCATATATTTGGGGTGGTGTGTCAGAATATTCAACACCATTTCATTGCTCTGTAGATCTGCCTTTGTTCCAGTACCATGCTGTTTTAATTACTACCGCTTTGTAGTAGAGTTTGAAGTTGGGGAGGCTGATTGCTCCCATTTTCTTTTTCCCAAGAATTGATTTAGTTATTCGTGGGGGCTTATTGTTCCATATGAATTTCAGGAGCGCTTGTTCCATTTCTTTGAAGAATGTCAAGGGTATGTTTATAGGGATCGCATTGAATTTGTACAATGCTTTGGGGAGTATTGCCATTTTGATAATATTAATTCTTCCAATCCATGAGCAGGGAATATCTTTGCATTTCCTCATGTCCTCTTTTATTTCCTGAAATAGTGTTTTATAGTTTTCATTATACAAGTCCTTTACCTCCTTAGTTAAATTGATTCCGAGGTACTTGATTTTTTGAGGCGCAATTATGAACAGGATTGCTTTTATCATGTCGCTTTCTTCTCTCTAATTATTTGCGTATACGAAAGCCATGAACTTTTGGGTGTTGATTATATAGCCTGCAACTTTACTATACAAGTCTATTGTTTCTAAGAGTTTCTTGGTAGAAGTTTTAGGGTTCTCTAAATATATTATCATATCGTCTGCAAATAGTGAGAGTTTGATTTCTTCCTTTCCTACCTGAATGCCCTTAATACCTATAGTCTAACCGCTATTGCAAGTACTTCCAGTACTATATTGAGTAGGAGAGGAGAGAGTGGGCATCCTTGTCTCGTCCCTGATCTCAGAGGAAAGGCTCTTAGTTTTTCCCCATTTAGGATGGTGCTTGCTGTAGGCTTGTATTAGATGGATTTGACTATATTGAGGGAAGTCCCTTCTATACCCATTTTGACGAGAGTTTTCATCATAAATGGGTGTTGGATCTTGTCAAATGCTTTCTCTGCATCTATTGATATGATCACGTGGTTCTTATATTTCCTTTTGTTGTTATGATGGATTATGTTGATTGATTTACGAATGTTAAACCATCCTTGCATCTCGGGATGAATCTCACTTGGTCGTGGTGTATGATCTTTTTGATAAGAAGTTGAATTCTGTTTGCTAATATTTTGTTGAGAATCTTTGCATCTGTGTTCATCAGGGATATCGGCCTGTAGTTTTCTTTTTTGTGGTGTCTTTGTTTGCTTTTGGTATTAGAGAGATATGAGCCTTGTAGAAACTGTTTGGGAGGGTTTCTGTTTTTCAAATTTCCTGGAAAAGCTTGAGAAGAACTGGCAACAGGTCCTCTTTAAATATTTGGAAGAATTCGCTAGTGAATCCATCTGGACCTGGACTTTTGTTTTTGGGAAGACTTTTGATTAGAGCTTCAATTTCCTTGATATTAATAGGACTGCTCAGGTATTCCTGGTCTTTTTGGTTCAGCCTTGGGAGATTGTAGGAATCCAGGAATTTATCCATTTCTTCTAGGTTCTCTTGTTTCGTGGCATACAGCTTTTCAAAGTAGTCTCTGATAATCTTTTGAATTTCTTTGGTTTCTGTTGTGATGTCCCCCTTTTCATTTCTGATTCTGTTTATAAGGGTTCTCTCTCTCTCTTTCTTTGTGAATCTTGCTAATGGTTTATCAATCTTGCTTACTTTCTCGAAGAACCAGCTCTTGGTTTCATTGATCTTTCAGATTGTCTTTTGGTTTTCCATGTCTTTGATTTCTGCCCTAAGTTTTATTATCTATTTTCTTCTGCCTGGTTTGGGCTCCTTTTGTTGGTCCTTTTCTAAAATCCTAAGCTGTGAAGTCAAGTTATTTATGTGGGCCCTTTCTTCCTTCCTGAGGAATGCTTGCAGAGCTATAAAATTTCCCCTTAACATGGCTTTAGCTGCTTCCCACAGGTTCTGGTAGCTCGTGTCTTCATTCTAATTTGTTTCCAGGTACCTGTGCCGGAAGACAGAGTGGCTGTGGTGCTTGGGGGCGGCATGCCAGCCACTCAGGTGGCATGCCAGCCACTTGGCCGGCAGTCCAGAGGGGGGACCCTAGCATTATTTCTGAAGTTATATAGTTAACAAATTCTCTAGAAATGTTCATATTAACTAACGATCATGTATATTTAATTTACTACTAAAGTGTCTTAATAGTTATTTTAATAATTATTAAATTATCTTAATAATAAAACAAAACGTTATTCTTAAGGAAATTTTGGAAACTAATACCCATAGGGCTTTGCATTACCAATGCCATTTTTGTTTCCCTTATCTCAATCTAAAGAAAGACACATTCTCCCCTCTTGAACCTTTCACTGACTGAGCACAACACTTTTTACATAGTTTCTATAACACTATGGTGCCAGGTGGTTTTGCTTATATTTATTATTATTATTATTGTTATTTTAGAAATTGAAAAACACTGACAGTCCAGACTTACCAGTTATTCTTTAAGGTAATGGCAGAAATCATCAGCTCACTGCTACAGGGATGACACTTCAGTTCCATTCCTGGCCTCTAGATATCTAGTGGCAGAAAAGATGCATGAGGTGACCTATAAGATCCAGGGCAATGTATCACAAAGAGTTTTTATAGCTGAAGCTTGAGAAATTTTCAAGCTGGTGAGGAATCTAACTGTTCTGTGCTTCTCTTTCTGAGCTGTACTGACAGCTTCTGGAGGCACTGAGTGCTTTCATCCATAAAGGCATGCAACTGCTTCATGGATCCCTGCAGTTCATCCATCACCAACTCCACACAATCAAAAATTTCACTCTGATTCTGCAATATTTTCTGGTATTCAGATTTTGTGTTAAGGACTTCACTCTGGGAAGAACCAAGATACATTGTAGGCTCTACCTCAACTTCAGTCATTTTGGTTTCATTTAATCTGGATACTATCTCTTCAGCTTCCCTCTGGTAACGCAATAATAGCTGTCCTTTAAGAAAGACTCAAGTTTCTGGGCAGAAAACTGGAAACTGGAGGGAAGAAGAACAGCAAGCCGTTTGCTTTCTGTTAAGTTAATACTGATGGATCTACTGAGCTCTGTGATGCCCTGATGGAAAGGAGGAAGAAACTTCTGTTGGTTCATGCCTTTCAAACTCGCTTGCCGCCAGGACTGCCTCCTGTCTTGAAGGATTTGGGGAGACAATTGAAGGGTTCCATACTGGAGTTCCACCAGGCAGTTAAGATCACAATGTCCCCCAGCTTTAGGGCTAGAGTCAAGGGGAATTCTTCCCTTGAAGTGCTTTCAGTCATCTCCAATGTGGTAGGCGGTTTACACAGTTCCACGCGGTAGGGATTTGATTCCAATTGTTGATCATGAGTCTTAGATGTCACTAGTTCCTCTTCCAGTACTTTTACAGTTTCTGACTCTGTCAAGGAAGTCATCCTCTGGAGAGAAAACCCCAGGAGCGGGCGGTGGCACCCTCGGGCCCCTCTGCACCATCGCCTGGGCAGCAGGGCAGGTCCCAGCTGAAAACTGGAGCAATAGCATAGCGAGTAGGGCATTTGCCTTGCACGTGGCTGACCCAGGTTCAATTCCTCCAACCCTCTCGGAGAGCCCGGCAAGCTACCGAGAGCATTCTGTCCTTGCCAGAGCTTGGCAGGCTACCCGTGGCATATTCAATGTGCCAAAAACAGTAACAACAAGTCTCACAATGGAGAGGTTACTGGTGCCCGCTCGAGCAAATCGATGAACAATGGGGCTACACTGTTATTATTATTATTGTTGTTGTTATTATTATTATTGTATCAGGGTTTACAAAAGAGTTAATTTTCTTTTAATGCTTAGATAAACAAATGTTACTGGGATATATCTTTCTTTTTTCAAACACTCTTCCCAGATCCCAGAAATGTTAACATCAGTGATCTGGTCATGGGGCTGTAGAGACAGTGAGGAATTAAGGTTTTACATTTGGCCAACCATATTTTTTTAAAAAAAATATTCACTGCAAAATTATAAAGTTATTCATGATTACGTTTCAGGCATACAATGTTTCAACATTGACCCCTTCACCAGTGTCACTTTCCTCCACGAATGTCCCCTCCCATTGCCATTATCCTCCCATCCACCAGTCTGCTTCTATGAGAGGATCTTGTTATATAAGTTTTTACACTGTGATTTACAGTGCTGTTGCTGACAGTTTCGAATATAACACTTTACCACTTTTCAGCACCACTTCCTGTTCTGGCCAACCCCATTTTGAATCTCCAGCAAAGCAACGTGTATGTCTCCTGAGCACTGCCAAGTGTCACTCCTGAGCACATAACCATAAATAGCCCTCTGAGCACTGCCAAGTGTGAATCAACATCCCCTCTCTCCACCAAAAAAGACGAACAAAATTTGGTCTCTTCCAAATGAACTTGAATAAAAATAATTGAACTAGATGACACAAAAGAAATTTTTTAAATTTTATTGAATCACCATGAGATAGTTACAAGCTTTCATGTTTGGGTTACAATCACACAATGATCAAACACCCATCCCTCCACCACTGCACATTTCCCACCACCAGTATCCCAGGTATACACCCCCTTTCCCACCCTCCCCTTTCCTCTAACGCAGACAATATTCCCCATACTCTCTCTCTAATTTTGGGCATTATAGCTTGCAACACAGACACTGAGAGGTCATCATTTTTGGTCCATTATCTACTTTTGGCATGCATCTCCTATCCCAACTGGTTCCTCCAGCCATCATTTTCTTAGTGATCCCTTCTCTATTCCATCTGCCTTCTCCCCTCCACTCATGAAGCTTTCTTCTGGCTATGGGGCAATCCCCCTGGCTCTTGTATCTACCGTCCTTGGGTGTCAGCCTCATGTGATGCTACCCTACACTCCACAAATGAGTGCAGTCCCTCTATGTCTGTTCCTCTCTTTCTGACTCATTTAACTTAGCATGATACTCTCCATGTTTATCCATTTATAAACAAATTTCATGACTTCATCTCTCCTAACAGCTTTATAGTATTCCATTGTGTAGATGTACAAAAGTTTCTTTAACCAGTCATCTGTTTTAGGGCACTCAGGCTGTTTCCATATTTTGGCTATTGTGAACAGTGCTGCAATGAATATATAGGTACAGATGTCATTTCTACTGTGCTCTTTTGAATCCTCAGGATATATTCCCAGAAGTGGAATTGTGGGGTCATATGTAAGCTCAATTTCTAGTTTTTGAAGGACTGTCCATATTGTTTTCCAGAAAGACTGGACCAGTCGGCGTTCCCACCAACAGTGAAGGAGCGTCCCTTTTTCCCCACATCCACGCCAGCACTGGTTGCTTTTGTTCTTTTGAATGTGTGCCAGTCTGTGGTGTGAGATGGTATCTCATTGTTGTTTTGATTTACATCTCCCTGATGACTAGTGATGTGGAGCATTTTTTCATGTGCCTTTTGGCCATTTGTATTTTACAAAAGAAATTTTTTAAAAGATACCTGGACTCCTTATTCTATAGCTTTCATGTCTTTGTTATTTTTCACACTCCTTATAAAATACCCTCACCCTGTACTTGTGGAGTGGTTCTTGGAGTTATAGACTCCGCTATTCCCCAGGGTAGGGACCTCTCCAAATAGGCTTTCCTCAGTGGAAAACTTGTCAGTGTTTGATGTCTGTGTGATAGGCTGTTCTGAATCCTGCCAAACAGGTCCTGCAGTCTAGGCCAGTGGGCTGGTCTCAGAGAATGAGATAAGCAAACACACACACATATAAGGACTTTCCAAGCTTTAGGGTCACCTGAGCAGCCCTCAGTCGTCTCACAGGCTTCCATTTATTCAATACCATATTGATACCCCACCCGGACTTCCAATATGTGATTCACAGCTTAGATGACAGAGACATTAAAGACAGTAATAACTTCAACTTATAATTGGTATATAAAGATCACAGGCTGGAGTGGTTCACATAGTCAATCAGAAGGCACCCTTAAAATATAGTCATGGTAGTTTCCTATTCTATTTTTGCCCATGTTTTGCTCAACATCTAAAAGACCCTAAACAGTCCTATTTTTATGCTTGCCTAGTGCAGATATTTGTCCACTATTTTATTCTTTCATGTGATTCTAATTTTTCCTGGGTACTTCTTTGCAAACTCTTTGAATTCTAGGATGTATACTATTAATTACCTAGGAGATTATCTCATCCTTGAAGGTTTTTTGTTAGGGGGAATATTTCCTACAATAAGCATTAAACTGAGTTTTGAAGATAATAACTTTCATGATTATTAGTACCAATGGTAACATTTATTGCAATTAAACACATATATTTTCACTTGGTCAGAATTCCAATACATTACTTACAAGTTATCTTTACTCCAAATCAACAAGCTGTTTTCTTCTTTTGATGCCAAGAACTGAACCTATGGTCTTCCAAAACTCCACTACTGAGCCATACCCCGGCCTTAACTCCAAGTTTTGTTTGGGATACTTGTCTACACTTAAATATATATATATGTATATATATATTAACGAAAAATATAAATAAAATACCATATTTATAATACTATATTGTTCTGCTGATAAGACATATTTGTGACCATGAAATCATATAATCATCGATCACATACAAATTCAGTCGCTACAGAAATGGCATTTCAACGGTGACTAAAAATATATATGTACATATACATATATCCAATATATTCCACTAAGAATATATTAATCATTGATATGAGGGAAAACAAATATTAAAGGGAAAAATGAAGTCTTTCATTAAGAGGATATCAGAAAGTAGTATAGGATTTAGGGTTTAGTTGGATAGTTTGTAAGAAGACTTAAGGAGGCAGACATGCTTTCTTGAGTAAATTCTGCTTTAAAAAAGGGGGAGGTGACAATTATATTTGGTGTCACTTGTTTTGTTTTGTTTGATGGGGGGTATACTCGGCATTGCTCAAAGACTACTCCAGGTTCTGTGCTCAGGGGCCACTCCTAGAGGAGTTCGTGGGGTACAGGAAATGGAACCAGGTTTGGTTGTGTGCATGGCAAAGTGCCTTAATAATCTCTATCTCTCTTACCCATATGTTTGGTTTCTTAAAAATCTTATTACACTAGAGGAGAGTACAAAAAGAATAATGTAATTGGTAAAGAAGTAGCAGTCATTAACTTGTTCAAAAGAGGATATGCTATATATTCTGTGAGTGATACGGTAACCTTGTTATTTGTATTTAGGCAAAAATATGAAATAGTTTGTTTTACTTTGTCATGATTTGAGGATAATCTAGTCTGAGGCTTGTATTATGTGAGATGATCTGTGTTCAATTTATCAATATTATAAACATAAGACTAATGTGGCATATTTGTGAGTTCCAGGTTATCTTCTGTCTATCAAGTGAATCTCTCTATCTCTTTACACACACAAACACATAGGACCATAGGACCAATTTTCTTTTTTTGTTTCTTGGATCATGCCCAGAAATACTTAAGGGATACTACTGGCTCTGTGCTCAGGAGTTACTCTGGAGGATACTGAGGGGACCATATGGCTGCTGGGGTTCTAAACTGGGTCAACCACATGCAAGGCAAGGACCATTCCAACTGTATTTTCTCTCCAGTCACAGACACTATTTTTACACAAATTAATTATATGTGTTCTGTTTTGTAGATTCTGTTTTTAACCTATTTTACTGGTGTTAACATTTTTCCTGTCAAAAATAATGGAGGCTTGAAGAGAGCACAGTTAGTAGGGTGCTTGCATGTGGTTAACCCAGGTTCAATCCTTATCATTCCATTTGACGATCCCTGGAGCCAGCCAGGAAAATTCCTGAGTGTAGAGCCAGGGGTAACCCCTGAGCATCACTGGGTGTGGCCCAAAACCCAATGACAACAATTTTATAAAATCACTTATAATGACTATATAGTGTTGCGTGAAAGTTCGTGCAGTCGGAGGCGCTGAGATAAGGCACGCGGAAGAAATGTCTTGATTGGAGGACTAAGGCTCGCTCTGGCTCTTAGCAAAGGCAGAGGGCCTCGTGGACCTCCTTTTATTGATCGTGGCACCCCTAGAGGGCGCAATGCAGTGACGTCACCAAAGGCATCAAAAGATGTTACAGGAAGAACATTGAGGCAACATTATTTCCTTGTATTTGCAGGCCAGTAATCTAGGCCTCAGGAAAGAAGATGCAAAACCAAAACTGAAACCTTCCTTGGGCTGAAAGCACTTGGATTTACATCCCAAAGACAAAGCTGGGCCCTGCACCTGAAATCTACATCCCAAAGACTAGGCTGGGCCAGAGCCTACAATTTACAATATCAAAGGTCAGGCCTGACTAACACCATCTGCATGTCAAAGACCAGCCAGGCTTCTGTGAGAGAAGGAAAACTGCTCTTTTCAGTATACTGAAATTATTTTTTGAAGGCAGCTTGAAGGGGGAGAATGTTCAGCTTCATCCAAACCAGTCAGGACACACGAGAAATCTCGCCCATTTTCATGGGTCCCTATGTTCCTGTCCGTAGTACGGTACAGTCTACATGGGCTCGCCCTGGTAGCTCAGTCCAGCCCCAACAATATAGCATAGGAGTACTCCCATAGCATAGGAGTACTTAGCCTTTTATTTAGCTGTTTCTATATTGTTTTCCATATTGGTTTCCATATTGGTTTGGTGTTAGAATATTAAATGTAATCAAATGTTGGAATTACTTTATAAAAATAAAATTAAATTAAAAAAAGAGGGAACTTTATCTTTCACATACTGAGGAAAGGCCATGTGAGTACATAGTAAGAAGGTACTACAGCAAAGCTTATATAGGAACTGAATTTGCCATCACCTTTAACTGGGAATTTCCAGACTCTTGAATTATAAAGAAATAAATTCTAGTGGAGGCACCAGTTTGTGGTGTTTGGTTATAGTAGCATTTTATTCTACTTGGTGCCATGCCTGATGGTTCTTAAGGCTTACTTGCATCTCTGTAATCAGGGGCCACTTCTGATTGTGATCAGGGGAACATATATGATGTCGGAATTCAAACTGGTGTCTGCTGTGTGCAAGGCAATAACCTTACCCCCTATACTATCTCTTCAGCCCCTTTTTATAGTAGTTTTAGAAGACTAAAACTGTTCATTGGCTAAATTCTACTGTGAGGATCTGGCCCAGGACAGACCACAGGAATCTATTTAGCTTTCTTAAGACTCTTTTTACAGGAGCCCACATTCTAGAATAACTTGATTTTCTGCCCCTGAGTAAGGAATTCAGATACAGGCCCCCCGGTTCGCAAGAAGGGTGGTGGTCAGACCAGATAACCAGACCCATATCACATGGCCCGTATCACAAGACCCAGGACTGCCCCCAGAACCGGGACATTCCTGAATATTGGAGAGAATACTGATCTCTAAAGCCATAGGCTAAGGAGTGATGTCCTTTTAAATGGATTGGTTAAGAAAGTTTGCAATATTACAAATCTATTGGCTATGAAATGCGCGGGCTCTGCTGTAACGGCCGGGGAAGGCCTATATAAGATCTCCTTTGGAGAAGCTCAGGGTCTTTTGCCCAACCTGCTGGACCTGCGTGTCCGTGTGGGCGGCTGGACCCTGGCTAGCCAGTCTTACAATAAACCCTGCTTGCTGTTTGCAGTCTCTGGAGTCTCTTTGTCGTTATAGGGAGATCTCGATCCGCGCCCTAACACTACAAATATACCTGCGGATTAGTTTGTATATACATACAAAATTAAATTTTATTTATACATGCCTGTTTTTACACACCATATTACAGCATTCTTTTAAACATTATTCAAATGCTTTTTTTGTATTAAATATACTCTAATTGGTGAACTTTTAATTTCAATATTTAAAGGTAAGAATAGAATTATGATGGCAAACCACAATACCCAAAAAGATATAGATAGATAGATAGATAGATAGATAGATAGATAGATAGATAGATAGACAGAAAGAGAGACAGAGAGAGACAAAGAGAGAAGAAGGAAAGGTGCCTGCCATAGAGTCAGGCAAGGGGTGGGGGATGAGGGTGATGGAAGGGAACCTGAGACACTGGTGCTAGGAAATGTACATTGGTGTAGGGATGGGTGTTGGAATACTGTATGATGTAAATCCAATCATGAATGGCTTTGCAATGCTCTTTCCCAACGTGATTCAATAAAAGAGTTTTTAAAAATTATGTTCTTTCTCTTAAATTTTTATTAGTAAATATATTTTGAAGTGATGAGTTTTCCGATCAGTATTGATTTGGCAGAAACTCATACATTTTAAATACATGGTTTATTTGGAATAATTTTCGAGTTACAAAAAAACTGCTGAATTGGCACACTCATTTTTCCCAGTAAACCATGTACACTTGTACTAAGAAGGTGACATTGGTACATGACTATCAATTAAACTCCACACGTTGTGTTTCACGAGTTTTTCTAATAACATCATTTTTTTAAATTTAGATGCCATGATTTACAAAATTATTTGTAATAGAGCATACTTCTGGTCCCAGATACCATACAGGAAACGCAGTGCATTTAATCATCTTGTCTCCTTAGTTCTTCTGTCTATGGCAGTTTATTAGTCTTTCCTTGAATTCATGTCCTCAACTATGTTGAGGAGGACTGGTTAAGGTATTTTTTAAAATATTCCTCATACTGAGCTTATCTTATGCCTTTCTCACAGAGTGTTTATGGGTTTGGAGAGTACCGGAGAGAAAGTGTCCTTCTTATAAAATGACTTCGATATGTTTTATCACTAGTGAGGTTAGCCTTGATTCCATGGTGAAAATGGTGTTTGTCTTGTTTCTCCAAATGAAAGTTACTGTTTTTCACTTTCCTTGATTTTACTCTTTGGAATTGTGTTTCTAAATCTAGCCTGTGTTTGAACATGGAACAAGGAATTATGCTCTACCTCCTTGAGGGAATATATTATTAGTACTTTATATTATTATATTATCATTACATATATTATATTATTAGTACATATTACATATTATATTATTAGTACATATATTATTAGTACTTTTCCCATATGGAATTATCTCTTCACCATTTGTTTTTTCAATTATTTATTTGTTTAGACTCATGTATGATCTTTTTGTACTCTAATAATTCAATGCTATGTTATTTATCTATTCAAGTTGTTCTAGATGTGGCCATCAAAATCTTTTCTGGATTGCTGCTCTGTCTTTGTCTTTTGTTTATTTGTTTGTGTGGGGGTCACCCCAGTGGGTTTCAGGGTTTACTCCTGGCTGTAGACTCAGGGATCACTCCTGTCAGGCTCTTGGCAATAATATGGAATGACAGAATCAAATCCAGGCCAGCTTGTAAGGCAAATACCTTACCCACTTTACTAGCTCTCTGGCCCCCTGTGTTATCTTTTAGACAAGCCTCCCATTCTTTTGATCTTTCTCTTGTTTTCTGAAACCTTTAATTTTTTTATTGAATCACGGTGAATTGCAAAGTTATCCATAATTTAGTTTTAGGTGTATAATATTTAAACACCAATACCTTCACCAGAGTCCACTTCCTTCCACTAAGGCCCCTGGTTTCCCCACTGCTCTCCAATCTGCATCTATGGCAGGCATTCCAATGTTTTAACACCAATCCCTTTACCATTGTCCACTTCCCTTTGCCAATGACCCTGGTTTCCCTCCTCCTCACAAATCTGCCTCTATGGCAGGCACTTTTTTCTCTTTATTACATTTTTTTCCATTTTAGGCACTGTAGTTTACAATACTATTACTGATGAGGTATCATGCATATCACTTTGCCGTCTTTCAGCACCTAGCTCTGGTCTAGAGTGACCACTTTCCTCTATCATTGTCTTAGTGGTCCCTTCCCTGACATATGCCCTCCCTACCCCAACTGACAAACTTCATCCTAAGGACCAGTTCTCCTATTCTTTATTTCTCTTGCCCTTGAGTGTTAGTTATTCCCCTACTATCTTTCTTTATATCCCACATATAAGTGAGATCATTCGGTGTCTGTTCTCCTTCTGACTCATTTCATTTAGTATGGAATATGGCATATCGAATATGCCATGAATAGCATTCCAGGCTCTGCAATGCAGGCATGATACTCTCGGTAGCTTGCCGGGCTCTCCAAGAAGGATGGGGGAATTGAACCTGGGTCGGTCGCATGCAAGGCAAATGCCCTATCCGCTGTGCTACCGCTCCAGTCCAGGATTGAGGGTAGGGAGGGAATATGGGAACACTGGTGGAGAGAAGTTGACGATGGTGGACGTATTGGTGTTGACATATTATATACCTAAAACTCAATTATAAATACTTCTGTAAACCACAGTTATTTTTATCATGTTTTTGCTTTTTTGTTCACACCCAATGATCTCAGGGGTTAATCCTGCCTCTGCTTTCAGGAATTACTCCTTGCAGTGCTTGGGGGACTATATGGGATGCTGGGGATTGAACTCAGGTAGGCTGCATGCAAGGCAAATGCCCTACTCGCTGTACTATAGCTCCAGTCTAATCACAGTTCTTTAATAATTAAAAATAGTAGTTGAGGAGAGAGCTCAAAGGGCTGGTGTGGACACCTAGCCACGGGTATCTGGTGTTTTGGGTTTTGGGGCCACATCTTATGATGTTTAGAGCTGACTCCTATCAGGGTTCAGGTGTTGAGGATTTGTGGTGCTGAGGATTGAACTCATGTTGGCCATGTGCAAGGCAAGTATCCTACCTGTTACACTATTTCTGTGGGCCAGAAGAACCTGGATTTGATAATCATCCCACATGATCTTCTAAGAATGGCTGTTATAGCCCTGGTGGCCCGTGACCATTGCTAGCATGGAAAACCCATCCTGGATAGTCAGAAATCCCACTGGTAGAAGCCCCCAGGACCATGGGTACTGCTTAGGAGCTCTCACCCTATATAGCCATAAAAAATGGAGTTTCTAGAATAAACTGTCAGTATGGTTACAAATGCCTTGGGATTATAGTGTTAGGGGACCATCAAAAGAAAACATTGACTTGTTTGAAATTCTTCTGACAACTGAAAAGTAATCCTAAGTGAAATGACTTTGATCTATCTAAAAGGTGTGCTAATTAGTTTCATGGCATGGATGTAAGGTAAACCTTTATATTTGGACACAGCAGATGACCACATAAAACTTGTACATGAACATTTTTAGCCATGTTATTCATAATAGCCAAATAATGCAAATGACCCAGAGACCTATGGGTGAATGGATAAGAAAATGTAATATTTATGTGCAATAAAACATTTTATTCATCCATAAAATGAACAAAGTACTGATCCTGCTACAAGGATGGACTTGACAGTATTATGCTAAAAGAAGTCAATCACAAAAGACCACATATTTCATTTATATAAAGTGGCCAGAATTGTCAAATTCATAGAACAAGAAAGTAAAAAGGGATAGCCAGTGCTGGGAAAGATGAGGAAATATTTTATGTACTGCTAAACTTTATAATTTAATTGAGTTAAATTTATGGTGTGCTAAGTATCCCAATTTTCAAAATGCATTAAGACCAAAATAACAAATAGATTTTTGACTACCTGGCTATGTTTTGAATCTTTCTGGAATTGGATTCAGACATGAAAGTCAGTTGGGGGTTGGGCACAGAGTCTGAATCTGTATACAGGTGGGGGATAGGTTGATGCGAGGTAGATTGTCTGAACAATGACTGAGATAACTGCAAGTATTCAGTGGCAAGAGAGGAATACCTAATGTTCTATAATATCCATTTACTCCCATTTGATTAGTAGCAAGTGAGTCACCACTTTACACCACACTGTCTTGGGCAAGCAGCCTCTTAGGTCACAGGAAAATCAACTTTTGGGTCTTCGAGAAGCCATAATGGGCCTTATGTTCTTCAAAAAGTTTGTGCAGGGCATCCATGTAGAGTGTGTGGTATTTGTCCACCACTTCCTGGCTGGGGTTTTCAATTTTGGGCAATGGTAGAGGCTCCCCTACTGTAGAGGAAGAAAGGAAAAGAGAAGGGATTTATATTAGGATCTTGCACCCAGTAAGCTCCAAGTTAGCTTCCCCTTAGCTGCCCTCCTTTTCGCTGGAGGTATGATGAAGCGGATTGAGTTGAGATTGAGAAAGAAATGTGAGGACTCTGGAACTGAGAGAAGCACTCACCCACAGTGATGATTGGCAGTGAGTATGGCAGGATCCCAAGGGAGTTTTGGCGGAAACCTTTTCCATAGAAGACACAGCAATAGAAACCAAAGAATTGGCGAAAATAGCTCTGAAACTTGTACATCCAGCTGTCTTTATGGAACAGCACCTGGTCATACACCTCAGTTTCTCCAAAAGTAAAGGTAGGTACCAGATGAGCCCTGTTGGAAAGCACTGATTAATTTTTCAAGCACAGGCTGTTTGGGGAGAGAACCACCCAGGAAGATTATTTGATTCTACACTCAACAAGGCTTATATATTTAGTGTCTCCTGTCCTAAAATTCTCAAGGTCAGTGAGAGTGCTTTCTCTGGTCCATATCCACAAGGGCAAGATAAGTAGGTACATAATTGACTTCGTTTTTATTAGATTAAAACACAGAGAAGAAGATAATAACTTTGAACAGATGCATACATACAGATGGTATGTCCTTCAACCACTGGGGCTATGCATCAGAGCAGAGAAAAATAATCTCCCTTCTTAAAAGCTGGGGAGATTCACCCTCATAGTGGTGAGGTAAAGAATTCGGTTCTGTAAGTTTCCTTCAAGAAGAGTAATGAAGAGTAACAGAAGAATAACAAGAATAATACAAATCTTTGGGCTGCTAACAGCAATTTCTCAGCATTCCGACATGTTACTTGACTGATCCTTCACAGCATGGACAGTAGAGAACACTGTGGAGGATTATTCTTCCTATGCTTAGTTTTTCAGACACACCTGGCTATGCTCAGGGCTTACTCCTGGATCTGTGCTCAGGGAATACTTTTGGCAGTGCTTGGGAGATCATATGAGGTGCTGGAGATCAAACCCGGTCAGCAGCATGCAAGGCAAGTGCCTCTCCAGCCCCTGAGGAAGAGTTTGTCCCTTTACTTTTTTTTTTTTTTTTTTTGCTTTTTGGGTCACACCCAGCGATGCTCAGGGGTTACTCCTGGCTTTGCACTCAGGAACTACTCCTGGCGGTGCTTGGGGGACCATATGGGATGCCGGGGATCGAACCCGGGTCGGCCGCGTGCAAGGCAAACGCCCTACCCGCTGTGCTATCGCTCCGGCCCCTAGTCCCTTTACTTTGAATATCCAGAAGCTCAGATTCAGATGAGGGAAGGTCACTCAGGCAGTCAGTGAGAGGGAGAATGTGAACCCAGTACTCTTTCTTCCTGTTTCAGAACCCATTAACTTTACATTATGCTCCAAGTTGATCCACAGGCTACTCCCTCTAGGTCCTTTAAAATACTTCAGTCTTGGCTGTGTCTACAATAACATAATTGTCATTGTGTCTGGAGAGCTGGTCTGATGATAAGATAAGGCACAATGCAACTGCAGCCTTGGGTTCTAGATGTTCATCCCTAAGTCAAAGTGATTGTGTTTCCTAATCACTTACTGTGTGCCAGGCACATACTAAGTATTTTATGTGAATGAATTCATTCAAACTCCACAATATTTCTATGAAGTAGGTACAATTATGGATGCCAAATTATGCAGATAAAAAGCTCAGGTAGCTAGAGAGACAGTTTAGGAAATAAGGCATGTACCTTGTATGTGACTGATCCTGGTTTGATCTCCAACAACCATGTATGTTCCCCCCAGCACCACCATGATGTACTTCTGATTACAGAGGCAAGAATAGCCCCTGAATACCATAGGTTGTGGCCTTCAAAATCTCATAATAGTTAAGTATCACATTTCAGAGTGTGTGGTATGTAATGAAGCTAGGATTTTAAATCACCACCCAACTCCACATCTTATGTGCATATTCATCATACTGTATTGACACTGATGCTCACCATAACAGATGGATATAGATATCAATCTTCACAGTGATAATGGGGGGATCATCTATATTTTAGGATAACTGACCCCCAAATTCTGCATCTGGGTTCCTTGCCTGTATTCCTAGGAACTGATCCAGCTAACTCGACAGGAAAAGATTACCCAAACCTTTTTGAAATTTAACAGAAATCTCCACTACTAAATCCTTTGAGGGCAAGACTCATAACTGATTCATCTGGTATTGCCTCCCATTTATGCTTCTTATTGAAGACCACCCAGCCCTCCCTGAGAGGAACACCTTACCCATGTTGGAGGGCTGTGCGTACAAATCCCTTGTGCTTCCGAAGGATGAGGGTGGTGGCATTGGGCACACTTTGCAGGGCTTCTCCCACCCCTCCCACTACAATGCCCACAAGGTTTCCAGAGCCATGACTCAGCAGGTGGTCAATGGATGTCCGAGCCACGGAACACACACCTAAAGAGAATCAAGGAACATAGAGAGGATCAAAATGATCAAAACATGTGGATATGGGTGAAAGATATCTTCTATTCTAATCATTGTCCTGTTTGTGCACCCTCTGTCCCAAGGGTTGCAGAGACTCAATGAGGTGGGACAAGGAGAAGGCTGTAAGCAAACATGACACATTTTAACCTTGAAATAATATCTCCAATTTACAGGATGCACCAGGTTGAAACTATTGTAGGGAGATATTCAGTCCGATAACTAGGACTTTCTCTTTTCTATAATTCTACCCATTCCTTTTTTTCAACTGGAATTAATAATAGCTATTATTTACTGTGCAGGCACTATAATAAACATTTTATTGGTATTATCTCATTTAGCATCACACCATATCTGAGGTCCAGACTACTGTCATCAGCACCACATTACCGATGATGGAATTAAAACCAATAGACGATTGATGTCTTGTCCAAGACCACAAACTAAGTGATAGAGCCAATATTCAAACCTGAAAAAAATTAATGTCAGCATTTAACCTTCAGAAAAATTAACTGTCTTCATTTAATCTCCAGAATATATTATTATAAATATGCTCTGATGATTGTGAGGTGTGGAAGGAAATTGAGAGGAAGTTGAAGGGTAGGAGATGGGGTTTTAGAAATGCATAGATGAGCTGGGAAATTGTTCAAAAACTCCAATAAGTAAGGTCAGAAGCACCTTTGGCCATGAGGTAGTCTCTAACAAGGGGGGTCTTGAAGAACCAGGAGAGCGTAGCCAAGTGGGGAGTGATGCCTGGAAACATCTTCGAGAAACCCGTGGCCTCAGTACAGAAGTTGCAGAAGGCACCAAAGGTCAAGATACCATGAGGGTGAACCCCCATGACGTAATTTTGCTCAGGTGACAGGTCTTTAGTCTTCACAATCTGTAGCCATGGGGAGAAATGTTAGAGGTGTTGAAATGACGTTGCATGGAAAAAGAAGAATGAAGAATTCCAGGAATCATGATGATCTCTAAAACAAATCTTTGTAACAGCTAGTTACTGTTTTACAAACTTAGACATTTGTCTCCTCATAGGAAATGGAGAAATAGACATTCGCCAACTCATATGAAACCAGGTAGGATCTGGGTTATTTATAACTGCTGGGTCCTTTTTCCTATGACAGTAAGTAGTCTCTGCCATTTATGTCAGTGCAGTTATACATCATGTTATTTTATATAAGTGCTATTATATTAAGAAGTTAGGAAAGTTGATATAAAATTTGGAGTAACATTTCTTTTCGTCAAAGAGGGCTCAGAAATTCAATGTAGCAGTACATTTTGAGAACTCTTTCTGGTATTTCCCCCACTTACTTCCTTTAGTGCTGCCCCAAATTTGAAAACTCTGCATAGATATTCTCATGTCTGTGAAGTCCTTCCTTACTCTACTCATCTGAAACACTATGTAACTTGTATACTTATCTATCCTTCCCATTAGATGTGAAGACATTGATGGCATAGGATCCCGTTCTTCTCCAGTCTTTGTACCTCACATATGGGATACAGAGTAAACTTTCAACCAATGCTTGTGAAACTAACTGAATTGTATTTGTGTTTCTACCTGCATCATGTGGTATATCATGTTAAAGATATCCAAAGTGACTCAGCAGAGTAGCAAGTTTCCAGAGAAAATGCTGAATCCTGAAGCATGTCTATTCTATACTGAAATATCTCTGGAATGCTTGTTTTAATTATGGACACCACTAGCCTCTTGGCATAAATTCCTAGCTGCTTAGCACCCCTACCTCCAGAACTGTGAGTCACCCTGGGAAAGATGCACTTACCTTAATAGGGAAATAGTCCCTGAGGTGATTCCAGATACACCAGTTCCTTACCCAGGCTGAACGTCTGCCACCTGAGACAGAAATACGAGGAGGGAATGGTATCTGTATTTCCCAAATACATTCTTTCTACTCACCTAAGACTTCCTTAGTATCATGGACAGATCATAGTTCCAGTAGAGAGGTGGAAAGAGAAGGGACCCTAGGAGAGTCCTAGCTGACCCAGCTTCCATAGCTCTGAAAATTTAGATAAGAGACCTACGGCATTATGAGTAGGAGTCCTGGTAACTATTGCCTCTTACCTTGATCTGGAGTCTTGAAGTCCAGGAATAACCAGACAAGGTAAAGAGCTGGTATTGGCCACAACCATGTAAATAGCAGATAAAAGAATAATGGCTGCAAGATAAAAACTGATGAGGGAACAAATCAGACCAAATTTCTGCAGTTAACAAAAATTGACCATGTCTTGGGGCTGGAATGATAGCACAGCTGGTAGGGCATTTTCCTTGCACACGGTCGACCCAGGTTCTATTCCCAGAATCCCATATGGTCCCCTGAGCACCGCCAGGGGTAATTCCTGAGTGCAGAGCCAGGAATAACCCCTGTGGATTGCAGGGTGTGATCCAAAAAGCAAAAATAAAACAAAACAAATTGACCATGTCTGGTAATGAACCCTCCAAACTATGCAAACCTCTCATTATGGCCTTTGGCAAAATCCAGCTCCTGTCCATCCATTTTCTATGATCACGTGTCTTTCAAATATTGCCTTTATCATCGATCACATAGCAACCTTACATCTCTGCACACCTAGTGTCATCCCTGTCTCCCATCCCTGTCTCCATGTATGCTCAGCTTTCCTCTACTGCTATTCCCTGCCATCAGCATATTTATCCTTATCCCACTCTTGTATGCCCATTATCCTTCCACCTTCATCTCCTGTCTCTTTCTCAGTCCTTTATCCTTTAATCTTTGTTAAGGCTCTACATCCTACTGTCCCTTGCCACAAAGATACCCCTATCTCACCATACGCCCCACACAAAAGGAACCTGTATCCATCTGTTGTTTCTTAGCCACTATTCTTGTCCTCTTGCCCAGTCACTATCCCGTCTATTATCTGTCTTCCCACGCTATACTATCACCAGTCTCTTCCAGAATGGTATATGTTATACTTAAGTCTGTAATGTTACTGACATCTCTGTCCTAACTCCCATGGGCTATATTATGTCTATACCCCTATATCCTGGACCTCAATTTCCCTAAACAAATAGCGAAGATAAGGAAATGGCTGAAAATATATAGATCTACTTCATATACATCATGATATTCTTCCACATTCTTGCCTATACTCACTATACCCTGATACTCTCTTACTTCCCCATGACAATCATGGAATTTAAGATTCCTTCATTTTACTCTGCAATGCCATTTGAGATGATAAAAATAACCAGAAGTGGAACTTTCCACTAACACAAAAATCTTCCCAGATCTAATCCTCAATGCTGACTCTGGCTTCTTGATAGATACTCTTGGATCAGTACTTACATATGGCAAGGTAGCTCAAGGGCCACTGCATAAGCATCAGAGTCTGGATATGCTTAGGCTGCTTGGAACAATGCATGATGCTCAGAAGTCTGGGGAAGGTGAAGAACCCAGAACGTGTTCCAAACAAAGGTGCCAGCAGCCTCTAGGAACTCACTTGATAGTCAACGCATATAACCATGTGGATTTTTACCTGCCCTTTTCTCCTCCTTGTCCTGCTCCACACCTACCACCCACTGATAGGGGCAGGATTTGGAGTACCAAGGACTGCCCCATCAGGTCTGAGCTCTAGGCCCTGCCCATTTGTCCTTTGACTCTCTTTCCTGAAATTATTAGCACATCAAGATGGAGAAAGGTGAGGCCTGTTATTTAGTCCTAGTGATTCAGAGATCCAAAGAGAGGAAACAACTGTCACGGGCCACTATGAGACCTCAGGGGTTATGACTTCAGAGAGATGACTGGCAGAAAAATAGCTCCGTGGGCTTGTGTAGTCAAGAATACCTAGAGTCATGCCTCTATTGAGACTGACTCTGCTTCTGAGATACACTGGTTTGTGGCTCTCACCCTCTCAACTTTCTATTACAAAAATTTCCCAAACATCAAAACCAGAGAAATCCAGAAATTTTTATCCATGTGTTCATATTGACATTTTGTCATGCTTTTTTTTAATCTGTCTCCCCACTCATCTTTTTGGTTTTGGGCCACACGCAGCAGTGTTCAGGGCTTACTCCTGGCTGGGTCTGGGAGACCATAGGTGGTATAGGGAATTAATTCCAGGCCAGCTGCATATAAGGCAAGCTCTCTGCCTACCGTATTATCACTCTCGCTCCCCCCATTCACCTTTCTCTTGGAGTTTGAAAAAAAGTAATTCCAAGATAAATAATTTCATTCCTAAGAACTAATCTACAAAATATGGATATTTCCTTTCATAATTAAAATGCGACTGCCATTCTAAAGATCCTGAATAATCTGAATAATACGACATCAAATATGCAGTCATTATTCAAATGTCTTTTTTAGTGTTGGTTAATTTGAATCAGGGAACCTTATTTGATCCACTGATTGGATTTGGATATTTTGTCTCTTAAGTGCTTTTCATTCCCTTTTATTTAAATTTCATCATGGGTGAAAAACATGGATATAAAAACACACAAAAATGTGTGTCTTGGTTAGTTATCAAAAGACAGACATGTTTCAATTACTACTGAGAAAAATGTAGAAGTTTCTCACATACGTTGAAGACCCTTAGTGTGCCGTGCCCCATTCCAACAACAACCTTATTTCTACTTCCAAGGCAATCATTATCTCAACAATCAGAGCAATTATGGTTATTGTTTCTTTGAAGCTTGATGGTTTCAAAATTTAGTTCCCTAATAACTGTGGTTTACTCTTGTTCACAAAACTGGTACAAAATTTTCTTTTACAAATTTTGTACTAGGAATAATTTTAGATTTATAGATGAGTAGCAAAGATATACAGAGAACTCCCTTCACCCAGCTTCCCTTTTATATTGTGTTTTATATTATGTTTTGTTAGCATGGTATGGTTACCACAGCTAAGATATCAATAGTACTACGTTATCATTAACATATCTTCAGAATGTATTAACTCCAGATTTGTCTCGTTTTCTTTCTACAAATGACTGTCTTCTATCCCAGTATCCCATAAATTTTCACATTTATTTTATTCATCATGTTTCCTAGTTTTCAGTTTGTAACAGTTTCTTGGTATTTTCTTGTCTTTTATGATGTAGGCACATTTGAAGAATCTGTTTTAATTTACATGTTCCCCTGCTATTCCTTTCTTTTTATGGTATTTGACCATGGTATTTGACCTGGACTTTGCTTCCTCTCTGCTCAGCGCATTCCTCTATATTTCCTTCAGATTCCTGGCCTCACAGCTGGCCATTTTCCAATATGATATTGCTCCCCCACCCTGGCTCCCAACAACGTGAGTTATTGTTTAAGTTGACAGATATATTAAGAATGTTAGCAAGCATATCAAAATTCAGTGGGTACATAAAGAGCAGAGATGGCTTATTAATTTTACATAGCCAATCAGCAGGTACCCTTAAAGTATAAAGTGGTGACAGCTCTCTATTCTTTTTTTACCTACATTGCCCTTTACTTAGAAAAAACCCTAAACTGTTTTATTCTATTCTTCCTGGGCACATTTTTGTTTGCTCTGTGATCTGCCCATTCTTTTCTGGGCTCATTTCTGCTGTCTGTTTATATTTTAAACCTACACTGTTTTGCCCAGGAAACTATTTCTAACTTGGGACTGGTTTTTCGTTAAGAGGAACAATCTCCCACAAACCTAGATTCAAAGACTGGATTGGACTCAGGATCAAGCCCTTTGGCAAGATCTTAATTTGTTTTGATTTTTCATTTATTTTTCTCGAGGGATGATTGGGCCACATTCAGCTGTGCTCAGGGGATTCTCTTGGCTTTATGCTCAGAGGTGCAATGCTTAGGATCAAGTCAGGGTTATCCACATGCAAAGCAAGCACCTTAACCTCTGTATTATCTCGCTGACCCCTTAATTTGCTTTTAATACAAAACAAACCCCTACCTGCCATTCACCTATTGAAATCTATTCTTTGGAGTAAGTCAGCCTCTGCAGACCTTAGCGAAAGCTCCTTTTTTGCTTGGAGGGTAGTGTGCAGCCTGGTTGCCAGGTGAGTACCTAATACAGGTTAAAAAATGGGAAGAGGGAACAAAACCATCATTCTTCTCTCTGACTCCTGTGTGTCTCCCTCCACTTTTTTTGGGATTGGCGGGCACATCCATCTGTGCTCAGAGATCGCCTCTGGTGAGTCTCAGAATATCTTACGCAGTGCCAGAGATCAAATAAGGGTCTGTGACATGCACTGCAAGGCCCTACCTACTGTACTGCACTGTACCTACTGTATTTAGTACTCTAATGCCTCTCTCTAACCTTGTGGTAATGTTATGTTCACAGAATCAAATCGAGTGGGCTTTTGTTTGTATTTGTTTTTATTTTGGGAGGGTCTCCCTTCAAAATGTTGTGCTCAGGTATCCCTCCCAGAGATTCTCAGCAACTGAGTTGGTAGTTCAATACCCGCATGGGGATACAGTACTACTTGGGCTCGATGAGATTACCAGGGCCACCTTGGTAAGTGTTAGGGAGAAACAAAACCTTTACTAGTGACTTTTGGGGACCTTGGATTGAACCGTGTTAGGGTATGCCCTTTTAGTGATATACTATCTTTCTGTCCCCTATGCTTTTGCTTTTTGCACCTGAAGACTGTATGCTTCTAAAGGCTCTAGGAAGCATATCTGACCTGCCAGTTTATCAGCCCTAATACCAGAAGGATTGAAGCAATGGTATACGGGGTTGAGCATTTACCTTGAATCAATCGATTCCTGGAGTTTGATTCCTGGAACCCCAATTGTTCCCCTGAGCCTTCCAGGTACGATTCCTGAGCACAGAACCAGGAGTAAGACTTAAGCACTCTTGGGTGTGGTCACCAAACAGAAGCAAACAAAAACAAACATCAGCCTTAACACCTGGAAAAGCCTATGTTGTCAGGATTAAATAGTCAATGCATGTTCTAGTTTGAGATGTATAATCAGTATTGAAATTGGGTAATGAAATTATAGGAATTCTATTGATGAGTATATCCGGGGGGTCATGAATGGAGGGACAAAGGACTGTATATGAATGGAGGGACAATGGACTATATACAAATGGAGGACAAGGGACATATTACAGAAAGGGAGAAGAGGGGGCTGAAGTGATAACACAGTGGGTAGGGCATTTGCCTTGCACGTGGTCCACCTGTGTTCGATTCCCAGCATCCCATATGGTCCCCTGAGCATCTCCAGGAGTAATTTCTGAGTGCAGAGCCTGTGCACTGCCGGCTGTGACCCAAAAAAGAAGAAAAAGTGGGGGGAGAAGAAAGAAAGGAATGCAGGTGCTGAACTTTGAGTTCTCTTGACAAAGGATAAAGTTCCAAATATTTTTCCTCCTGGATAATTGGAGATCACTTCTCAATCCAGGTCTTTATGCTGATTGGACACCCTAAAGCAAATCTTAGCATTCAGATATTGCCGCATTTCTGCCCTAGGTAAGTGTTGGCGTCCTTGTAGTTGAGGGGGGGGGACTTGCTCCTGGAAATCAGTGAAGAATAGCCTTCTGCCTTTCCTTAGCAGAGTTTTCTGGGCCTAGAACTTCCCTTGATTCTCACTTATCCTTGGAAATTGTCCTTTCCAGGACTTCTGGGTAAATTTTTAATATTGCATGTGTCTTTGGCTTTCCCCTTTTATTTTCTCCTGTATACCAAACCCTTGTGGAAAAAAAGGAGATAAGTTGCTGACTGTAGCACTGTAGCACTGTCATCCCATTGCTCATCGATTTGCTTGAGTGCACACCAGTAACATCTCCATTGTGAGACTTGTTGTTACTGTTTTTAGCATATTGAATATGCCACGGGTAGCTTGCCAGGCTCTGCTGTGCAGGCAGGATACTCTCAGTAGCTTGCTGGACTGTCTGAGAGGGATGGAGGAATTGAACCCGGGTCGGCCATGTGTAAGGCAAATGCCCTACCCGCTGTGCTATCACTCCAGTCCTGACAAGACACTAGTATGAAGGTTTTCTTTTTCTTTCTCTTTTGTGCCACATCCAGTGGTGTCCAAGGCTTACTCCTGGCTCTATGCTTCTAACTTACTCCTGGTGGTGCCAGGGGCTACTTTTTCCTCTACTTGAAGATCTCATCACTTGCCTTAGTGTTTTAACGGGAATGGTGGTGGGATGGATGAGTTTTGACCACACCTGATAGTGCTCAATCCTTACTCCTGGCTCTGTGCTCAGGGAACATTTCTGCTAATGCTGAGGGGGTTGGGGGAGGGCATATATGAGGACAGAGATCAAACCTGAGTCTACTACTTGAAAGAGCCTTACACGCTGTATGTATATAGGGCCCTTAATTTTAAAATTTCATAGACTTTTCAATAATGATAATAGTGTTTTTTAATATCCATTAATTAAAAGATAAACTAAACCACTTTGAGTATACATTATGGTAGTATACATCATGGATTTTGGAAAAGTTCTTATGTGCAAGCATATTGCCTATTTATTCTCGACAATGTTTGGTTCATGTAAGAATTTCCAGAACTCTTGTAATAATTACTCCACCATAACCTCGTGGTTTGCTACCTATAGGTAGGAAACAGTGGCTTGATTGCTTTTAACAAATTGGAAATTGATTTTTTCCTGATATAAAAATAATTCATGTGCATCATAAAAACTTTAGGTTACTAAGAAAAGAAAAAGGGAAATAAAAGTACTAATACTCTCACTACCCAGTAAAAATAACTATTAACAGAAAATAAATCTGTTAACAACTTGTTAATAGTTGACATTCTGCTCTCTTTCTTGACTGTTTTTCTGTACAAATAGAGACACATTTGGTGTCTCTGTGTAGAGTTGGTTCAGTATATCTAGGCTTATATCAGCTCTGCCACTAAAATGAATTATGGCAAATTGTTTAACTTCTTAGTATCTTGTTGTTTTTTTGCTTTGGAAACACACTTGGCAGTATTCAGGGGTTATTCCTGGCTCTGTACTCATGAATCACTCCTGGTGGGCTTGGAGAACCATATGGGATCCTCAGGATCAAATCCAAGTTGGTTGCATGAAACTCAAGTACCTTACCCATAGTACTAATACTTTGGCCCTGTGCTCTAATTTTCTTACCTGAAAATTATAATACCTAGTATTCCACGAAACATACCTTGTTTAGTGCCTTCCTCATGTATATATGCTCATAATAAATTGAGCTTTTTTTGTTTTGTTTTAGAGTCACACCCAGCAGTGCAGACTCCTGGCTCTTTGCTAAGGGCTTACTCTTGGTGAAACTTGGGGAAACATATGTGGTTCTGGAGGGTGTAACCTGAGTCAGGTGTGTGCAAATACCTGCTGTACTATTTCTGTCATCCAAGGATATGAGTAGGTCTGAAAAGAGGGCTGATTCTTTTTTCCCAACAGCTCAGGAAACAGGCATTTCATAAAATCCTTCTGTATCACGGGATACAGAAGGTGAATCTGTGCTAAGATCCACCTCAGCACATTCTCCAAGAATAGTTAAATGTAAGATAAGTCTAGGCTATGATGAGATATGAAAGGATGGTACTTATAAAACTTTGCATAAAAGTCAAGAAAAACTCAGGTAAGAGATCTGTTTTATTTTCAGTTTTGGGGGTCATACCTGGTTGTGCTCAGGGCTTACTCCTGTCTCTGTGCTCAGGGATCACTCCTTGCAGAGCTTAGGAGACCACATGGGGTTTCAGGAATTGAACCTAAGTCAGCCATGTGCAAGGTAAGCACCCTACCAGCTATACTCTCTCGATTACTTTGACCCCATGAAATCTGTTTTATCAATATGTTGATGTTTGTGCTTTCATATTGTTATCCTTTTTTGTTTCTGGGTCACACCCAATGGTGCTCAGAGCCTATTCCCAGCTCAGTGTTCAGGGGTTGCTTCTAACTTTTCTTGTGGGGCCATGCAGTGCCAGGGATCAAACAAGGTCTCCTGCATACAAAGCATGCACTCATCCAGTGAATTGTCTATCTCGTTTATATTTTCTTTCCTATTTTTCTTACTTTTTTTTTTTGGCCACACTTGTGGTGTTCAGAGTTAGTCCTGGATATGTGCTCAGGAATCAGTCCTGGTGGTCCTTAGGATCATACATAGGATGACATTGTTTTGTCCTTTCTGTGTTTCCATAGGAAGTTTAGGTTTATTGGGTTACTCCCATCACAGTGCTCCCATTCCTCTGTGTTTATTTGTAACCTCTTTCTTTGTGCTCTGTTAACTTGTAAATATTGCTTTTCTCTTCTCCTTATGTCCTTTGCATAGTTAATTCAGAGCAATGTCCTTTTTGTATAGACACAGGAAGACAGTTAACGCTATGCTTTTGTAACTTGGGAGATAATTGACTCTGAATGATATTCACCGCCTGGACATCTGTTCTCTCAATTTAAGCCTCAATTGCCCTCACTTCCTAGATCCCCAAAAGCAGGGTTCCCCTGAGGGACTGGATGGACCCTGGCATCGAAATGGGGCCTGGCCAAAGAGCCATAATACTCAACTATAAGTTAAGAGCATGGTCATGGAAAAATTCTGTCATGATTCAAAAAGTAATAACTGGAGTAGGACTCTGCTAGGGTTCACTGTGTCACTGTATCACTGTCATCCCGTTACTCATCAATTTGCTCAAGTGGGTACAAGTAACATCTCCATTGTGACACTTGTTACTGCTTTTGGCATATTGAATAAGCCACAGGTAGCTTGCCTGACTCTTAATCATTTTTAAGAAACTTTTTATTTTGTGGACTTTATTAATTTCATTCTTTAGCTAGAGTTTCTTTCTTTTGGTGGGCTGAGGTGGGGGGGGTACACACCCAGCAGTGTTCAGGGCTTACTCCTGCTAGTGTTAGGAAAGATTAATCTGGCCTGAGCACTGTAGTCTGAGATCTATAGCGAGATATCCCCAGGAGAGCCACCCTACAAGCTCAATGTATCTCTTACTGTGTCCATACAAAATAACTAAAGAAGTAGAATTAAGATGTTAATTAACATGTTACTTAAGTTATTGGACTAAAGAGAAGAGAAACACCCCTGATCGGCAATCAGGAAAGGCCTTTGATATGTTGATTTGCTACCGGACCTGGGTATGTAGTTGCTACTGCCAGGGGGGGGACTAGAAAATACTAGACAGAGACCATGGAGAGATCAGGGCAGCAAGATGGAGTGCAGAGAGACTAGCAAGGGGGACAGAGGGAGAAGAATGTAGGGGAATAATGCAGGAGCAGGCGCAGTTGCGAGATGGAGGGCAGAGAGATGAGCAGGAGAGACAGGAGGAAATGGGACTGAGGGGCAGTCTGAGACTAGATTGGGCAATTTAGTGAGACTAGAACAGGTGCGTGAGGAGAATGGAATAAATGGCCACTGATCACCAATCAGCCTGGCCCTCGTTTTCTCCTTCATATGCCCATGGCATGGGCCGACGTGGGTGAGGAAGTGGCCTGAGTCCACTGAACGTGGGCAGTGAGAGGGAGAGCAACCGGGGCTCCCTAGCTGCCCAGAGATTTCACAGGGCACCAGGGATCAAATCCTGGTTGGCCATATGCAAGGAAGTATGCAGCATCCTGCTGTGCTATCTCTCTTGCCCCAGGGTTCTTGCTTTCTTTTTGAGAAAAAAAATTAATTTGATAACATCCTAATTAAAAGCTAGAGTGACTTGCAGTTTCCCAAAGGCCAGGGACTTACCTGGCTACTCTGAATTGTGCTACAAAAAATAGTGGTGGTCAAAAGAAACTAGGATACCTGGGAATGTAGACAATATTATCATTATTATTATTATTATTGTTGTTGTTGTTGTTGTTGTTGTTGTTAGTTTTTGCTTTTTTGAGTCACACCTGGTGATGCACAGGGGTTACTCCTGGCTTTGCACTCAGGAATTACCCCTGGCAGTTCTCAGGAGATCATATGGGATGCTGGGATTCAAACCCGGGTCGGCCGCATGCAAGGCAATTGCCCTACCCGCTGTACTATTGCTCCAGCCCAGACAATAATATTATTAAGAAACAGATCATTTCATTTGTATTAAAAAGTATAATGTCATAGAATTGCATTCATCATAATCTTTGATTGAAGATACACTCATGTCACTATTTATGTCACTTATATATATAATCTACATATTTATCAACCCACATATTTATATCAATCCAGATGTATTCAGTCGGGATTTGCCTCTTGAGTGCTGTACATGAGAAATAAATTCTTGCCCCTGGGTGACAACTTCACAATCTTGGTCTTCACTATCATAGGGCTGAGATGCCTAGTTTTTCCATTATTATTATTTTTAAATTAAAAAGCTGTGGTTTACAAAGTTGTTGATAGTTGAATTTTAGGCATGTAATATTTCAACACCAATCCCACCACCAGTGTCAATTTACCTTCAACAGTGTTACCATATTCCCTGCCACCTCAACCCCCACCCAATGCCCATGTGTCCACTTGACAGACATATTACAAAGTTTCAGTGATTGCAGCTGAGATATCATCTTTTGAGTTTTGTTGTGTTTGTGTTTTGGACATAAGTCTATACCACTCACTAATAATACAGGTATAGCTGAAGGCCTGATGCCTGTTCACCCATTACTTCCTGTTCTTTCTCCGCTTGATTTCTTTCCTTCTCTGTCCTCTCTAAACACTGGAGTCAAGGGTCATCTAGGCATCCCTCCTTTGCTACAATACATTTCCTCATTCTGTATTCTATATACAACAAATAAGTGAGTTCATCCTGTGTTTGTCTTTCTTCTTCTGGCTTACTCCATGATCTGAAGACGCCTTCTTGATGTTACAGATATCATAATAGAGAACTTCCTCCCCCATCTTTACTTCCTGGTCTATTAATGATTAATCAGAGAAGCATCAAAGTATTCAAGTGAGTCCTTTCACAATAGGATGTGGACAGCAGATAATCAAATTAGGTCACAGAGAAGAATGGACAGGTGGGTGTTAGTATTCCCTTAGACCAATTCCTGGTTATATTAATATTTAAATATCAAGAGACAGGTCGAAGTTCTAAGATATGGGAAGACAGAAAAGTCTGAAGATCAAGTCAAGACTAAATTAGAAAGGTAAAACCATTCCAAAACATAATACACCCAGTGGAAACTACACAGGCCTACTTCTAACTCAAAGGTAGTTGGAGACTAGAAGGACAAGTGATCTTGACCTTTATGTCCAGGTGTTTGGAACAATTAAACAAGAGTCTTGCCATTTCTGCACCTGCTTTGAAATGTGACCTATCATAGAGTGTCACTGTTGAACTTTGCCTTATTCTCCTGCCTCTGGCTATCTGATTATTCCTCTTATGCTTGTTTTGTGTGGTAAACAGTTGGATGAATTCATGAAGTATGGTGTGTGCAGAAATAGCAAAACTGGGGTTGGCAGGGATTGAGAATTTATTTAGTGTCATAGCTTCGGGAGTGAAAATAAGGCTGTCATATCACTTAATGTGGTTAGGCAAATGTCAACTGGGAAGTTGCTTAAGTTTTCCCATTGTCATTGGACTATAAGGCATTAAGAAATGATAAATCTGAAGAAAAACAACTTACTGGATGCAAATTTTCTGACACCTGTGCACTTTCAAGGGATTTTTTTTTCTAATACTCAACTCCAAGCACAGGTAACAGCCATCTATCTCATTTTGTTTATCCCCTTGATATTGCTGGAACATCAAACTTCCCACCCTCTTTACTTTAGTGCCATACAGACTATAATAGCCATAAAGAATAATAAAATTATACATCTTATCTTCTTCTTACCTTGCATAGTTGGACTTTTTTCAAGGCCCCACCTTTATCTTACAAAGGATAGGACACTTACCAAAGTTATTGCCCCTGCTTGGATGTAGGTAAAAAGGTGTTTATTTCATTAAAATACATCAAGCTCATATTGTCCTTAAAGTATTCTAAAGGATGAAACTTCATCTAGTGTTTCTTCAGCTTATGGGAATGAGAAAAATAATTTCCATTTTTGTACACTGTGACCTGATTAGATGAAGGAAAAATGGAGTTTTAGGAGAGGCCATGGTCTGTAAGTTGAGCTATAAGTTGAAAACACAGATGTCTCTAGTGACTTCTTAATGTATTAGAAATGAGGGCACAAGTTGGGTTGTGATGAACTAGAGATTAAATT
Organism: Sorex araneus; assembly: GCF_027595985.1. Lineage (NCBI taxonomy): Eukaryota > Metazoa > Chordata > Mammalia > Eulipotyphla > Soricidae > Sorex > Sorex araneus. The sequence goes on from NC_073313.1 coordinate 142,625,729, forward strand.
CTCCTTCTGGGGTCTTTTAAAGTTAGTTCTCCAGCTGTTCTGTTTGTTTTTTGGGGGACCACACTCCCAGTTTTGGTGCTTGGAAGTTGCTCTTAACAGTTCTTAGGCTCAAACCCAGGCCTCATGCATATAAAACATTTATTCAGTCTGTTGAATATTTACTACATACTATAATATTATACATAGCATACTATTATAGGTAACTATATCACCTACCTGCAACAATCAAAAAGCTTATTTATCTTTCACATGAATCTGTACATAAATTCTTTATTTTACAAACCATTTCAAATATTTAAAAAAACAAATATAATATAAGCAAAACATAACTGCAGTAATATAATACCCAAGAGATACTAATTGTGATCATTAGAAAACGAACTATGAAGGGCACAAACCAAGTGTGGGATGCCAGAAGGAAATCCTACTAGTCTAGTTAACATCGAGATTTCTGACATGGACAAAATGGTGGGCTAGAAGTGTATATGGTCTTTTCAGATCTACTAGGATTTTTCCACTTTTTCATGTTATTGGAAATAAAAAGTATGAGAGTTCAAACAGTAATAATGAGAGCACACATGCATCTTCCGCCCTGGTAAAACAATAATATGCTATTTGTCTCTCCAGGATCTAATTTCCCTCATCTCTTTCCCCACCAAAAATAACTACTATAATGAGATGTTTGTGATTGTTCCCTTGTTTTCACTTGTAATTTTACCACATATGTATGTATCTATAATCAATTATGTTTAATTTTGCTTACATTTTGGGGGGTGGGTGGGAGTGTTGGACAACACCCGGTTATGCCTAGGGCTTACTCTGGCTCTGTACACAAGGATCACTATGGCTGGCAGGCTTGGAGGATCTTATGGGTGGTAGTTTCAAACCCAAGTTGGGTGTGTACAAGGCATGTGCCTTACCCAATGTACCCACTCTCCAGCCCCTCATTTTGCTTACTTTGGTGGATAGAGTTAGTCCTTTGTATCTACAGTTTCTGCGTTCATGGATTTAACAAATTTTTAATTTTTATATATATGATATTTGCCTCTTTATTGAACAGATGATTTTCCTAGTCTTTTCTTCTTAAACAACACTGTACAACAACTATTTGCATAGAATTTACATTGCCTTAGGTATTATGTGTAATTTATAGATGACTTAAAGAATACAGGAGTATGTATGTAGATTATAAACCGTGTACTAAATACTATACAATTTTATCTAAGGAATTCGAGTGCTAGGTATTTTTTATTGAATCACCATGAGATACAGTTACAAAGCTTTCATGTTTGAGTTTCAGTCATACAATGATCAAACACCCATCCCACCACCAGTGCACATTCTACACCACCAATACCCCCAGTGTTACCCCCCTTTCCAGCCCTCCCCCTGCCTCTATAGCAGAGAATTTTCCCCATACTCTCTCTCTCCTTTGGGGCATTAAGGTTTGCAATATAGATACTGAGAGGCTATCATGTTTGGTCCATTATCTACTTTCAGCACACATCTCCCATCCCGAACGATTTCTCCAATCATCATTGACTTAATGATCCCCTCTCTATTCCAGCTGTCTTCTCCTCCAACTCATGAGACAGGCTTCCAACTATGGAGAAATATCATGCCAGGTATTTTAATATCCACAAGGATTGTGAAACTATTATCCTCCCTTGCAGATACGGAAGAATGACTATATAATATTCTTCTCTGATTTGACTGCTTTCACTCAACACTAAGAGATTCTTCGTTGTGACATGTAGCTCTACTTTTAGTATTCTGCTGTATAAATATACAATTTATTCACTCATGGTTTTATTGATGGACAGTTGAGTTGTCTCCAGCTTGTTTTTGCTGTAATGAGTCACACTTATGACTATAAAATCAAGCTCCCGGAAGTGCGTGGCTGCGAAGACATATTATAGCCTAGTTCTCCCTCTTGGAAAACCTGGCAAGCTACCGAGAGTTTCCTGCCCGCATGGGAGAGCCTGGCAAGCTCCCTGCAGCGTGTTCATATGCCAAAACCAGTAACAATGATGGGTCTCATTTCCCTGACCCTGAAAGGGCCTCCAATGCGGCACCGTTGGGAAGGATGAGTAAAGAGAGGCTTCTAAAATCTCAGGGCTAGGACTAACGGAGAATTTACTGAGACCGCTCGAGAAAATTGGCGATCAACGGGATGATGATGATGATGAGTCACACTTCTAGACAGTCTTTACACATTGTCTGGTACCCATGTCTAAAATTTTGTCTAGAATATATGCCTAGAAATGGAACTGCTGAGTCATAGGGTACTGTATGTTCAGTGTTATTAGGATATGCTAGATTATTTTCCAAAATCCATTGATAAATGTTTTAAAAAGTCAAGGTCACTTTTTACCATATCCCAATGCTTCGCTTTAACTGCATTACTTTTTTGCCAAATAATGATATACTAAATGCTACCATATTGCAGTTTTAATTTCTATTTCCCTAATTAATAGTGAGACTGGGGGCCGGAGTGATAGCACAGCGGGTAGGGCGTTTGCCTTGCACGCAGCCGACCCGGGTTCGATCTCCGGCATCCCATATGGTCCCCCAAGCACCGCCAGGAGTAATTCCTGAGTGCAGAGCCAGGAGTAACCCCTGAGCATCGCTGGGTGTGACCCAAAAAGCAAAAAAAAAAATAGTGAGACTGAATATGAGTTCATGTTCTAGAAGCAGTGTTTCTTCTGAAAAATACCTGCTTATGTCTTTTAAAAATTATTTAAGCATCATGGTTTACAAAGTTGTTCATAGTACAACTATTCTGGACATTTGGGGCTGGAGAGATAGCACAGCGGGTAGGGCATTTGCCTTGCACGCGGCCGACCCGGGTTCAAATCCCAGCATCCCATATGGTCCCCTGAGCACGGCCAGGGGTAATTCCTGAGTGCAAAGCCAGGAGTAACCCCTGTGCATCGCCAGGTGTGACCCAAAAAGCAAAAAAAAAAAAAAACTATTCTGGACATTTAATTTTCCAATACCAATCCCACCACCAAAGTGATCTTCCCTCTATGACTGTCCCCATTTTCCCATTCACCCCCAAGTCTGTCCCCTTAGCAGGCATAAAACAATTTATTTTATGTTACTTGTTACAACAAAATGGTAATGGCAATTATAAAAATATAAGTTCAGTAAAAGAAAGTTTGTGACAATTATTATATCTTACAATGGGGTTATTAAAGTCATTGATGATTTTCTGAGCTGTTTGTTGCTAGTTGAGTCTTCTGTTATTATTTTTGCTTATTGAGCATTGTTGGCTTTTATGTTACTTTTCCATCTAATTTGCTGTGCTCCTACTGGGTTACTAGTATTGTGGAATTTGGAAGTGTTGTGCAGAACTCCGGGATCTGTAGAACTGGGACGATTCTTGCTCTGTCCCCTGCCTCAGGATTTTCAACCCCAAAACTGGTGTACCTGTGAGTTTCATTGGTTTGACTTTGCATCCCTTCTAATATTAGTTGTGAAGCAGTGAAGCTGGGACATTTTTCTGGTGGTGGCTGTGGGATATGAGTGTGGCTGCTGAGGATTCTGGAAGTATGGGGGTGGGTAGGAGGCATGGAGAGAGGCTACCTTTCCCTACCTCAAATATTCCCTAGAGTTTTCAGCCACTGACCTGTGTACCTGGAAGATTCATCGTCTTGGCATCTCTTCAGAGATTAGTCATGAAGCAGTGAACCTGGCTGAAGCCATGGGCTGTGGGTGCTACTGTCAGAGCTTGGGAAGGCATACCTGCTAATATCTTTAACTAATTTTTCTATTCATTTTTTGCCAACTAAATCAATTATTATATGTGAAGTATTAAGAACAGTGCCTGGGCTGTGGTAATGAAATGTACATTTCAATAGAATGCTCCTCAAGGTCAGGGATTTTGTTTTGATTTATTCTCTGATATATCTTAAGATCCCTTAACATCCATTAACAGCACATAATATGTGCTGAAAAATATTTATTGAATGAATGATCTTTCTACTAGCTTGTAGATTATCTCTTAACATTTGTGAAAGATTTGTTTTTCTAATTTTAATGTGGTTAATTTAATCATTCTTTTCTGTTCTTTTTTTTAATTGATTTTGGGCCACCCCCAGTGGTGCTCAGGGCTTACTTCTGGCTCTACACGCAGAGATCACTCCTGGAAGGCCTGGGGGCCCATATGTGTTGTCAGATATTTAACTTGGGTCAGCCTGTGTTCAAAACAAGACACTTCCAGCCCTCCTCAATCCTTTCTTTCTATAGTTTTTGTGTATTTTAATAAATTATTCTTTATAGTTGTGAGGATATTTTTCTATGTATTTCTCCAAAGTCTAATTTTTTGTTTTTAAAAATTATTTATAACTTTGTGGGATAAGAAAGGCATGTGAAAAAGTAGCACTGTAGCACTGTCATACCGTTGTTCATTGATTTGCTGGAGCAGGCACCAGTAACATCTCCATTGTGAGACTTGTTGTTACTGTTTTTGGCATATTGAATACGCCACGGGTAGCTGCCAAGCTCTGCTGTGTGGCAGGATACTCTCGGTAGCTTGTTGGGCTCTCTGAGAGGGACGAAGGAATCAAACCCAGGTTGGCCACTTGCAAGGCAAACGCCGTACCTGCTGTGCTATAGCTCCAGTCTGTGAAAATAGTAGGTTTGATTATTTACAGAAAGTTTAATAATAATACACAAAAGTTGATTTGATGGATTTCCAGTCTGTAAATAGATCTGAAATGAGTCTTCTTGTTCCTTTTTAAGTTTTTTCCTCCAGGATTTTGGTCTGCAGCCTGGTTCTTATCTCTGCTCTATCACATTTTCCTGAAGTAAAGTACTAGTAGCAGTTAAGATAGATATATTTCATATCTCATTGCTATATTTAAAAATTGCATAGTATTTTCCAACTCTATTTTATATAGAGTTCTTAGCAGTTGCAGAAATTAAATATTCAGTTCTTCTGAAGTATATTCCAAGGAGAAATACAACAAGTAAATATATAATATACTGACATCAGGTCATATATTCGTGAATTAAAATAAACCAGAGAAAGAGGAATGAGGAATGGGCTGGAATTTTAGTAGATTTCCCAGGAAATGCATGTGTTTCTCTAGGGTAAGAACCATACAGAGGAACAGAAGATACAAAGGTCCTGAGGCAGGAGCATGAAGGTATGCTGGGGTTCTTGGTGGTGGAGCATGTGCACTGGTGAAGGGATGGGTGTTTGATCATTGTGTGACTGGGACTTAAGCCTGGAAGCTTTGTAGCTTTTCACATGGTGATTCAATAAAAAATTTAAAAATATATCAAGAAATTCTTTCAAAGAACAATATACAGACAGATCCATGTGGCTGGAGTAGAAATAACAACAGCTAGAGAAAAGAGTGGTAATAGTCAGAGAGGTAATAGTAAGGTTAGCCAAGGTAAGTCTTTGAGCCACCAATGGCTGCTCTACTCCATAGAAGCAAAACCTATGGTTTGGGTTCCTATTCTGGTCTCTTAGTATCTGTTTAATCTTCCCTTTTGTACTATTACCCACTTAACCTTTTGAGAATTACTTTGGTATTTTCCACTTGCAGGGGCCCTCTGCAAAGGAGGTGAATGTCAAATTACCCAGCCTCTGAAAGTATACCCATGCTATTTCCTCTACCTGTAATACCTTCTCACCTATTATTTGCTCAATGTAAAATGACCAATATGGTCAAGACATTATGTCAGAAACCTTGACATCCAGGCACAATAATCATAATTAGAATGGTTTAAATTAATTAGTATGTAGGTTCAATGCACGTTTCAGAGATCCAGAAGATTATGCAGTTGCATAAAATAAAAATCTATTTCTCTGACACGACAGGCATCTGAGCTGCTATACAATTCTACTCAGTTATGTTGTCTGGGGTCCAGGCTTCTCCATTCTAGGGTGTTGCCCTTATTTGCATAATCCAAGAGGGGTCATCACCTATCTCCCTAGACTCTTGTGGTAGCCTCTTAATGATTGCCCTATTTTGAAATTTTCCCTTTAAAATTATTTTTACAAGAAAACTAGACGAATGCTTTTAAAGTATCTTAGATTTTTCCATTCCTCTGCTAAAAACCAATGATGAGTAAGGCCTTCCTACAATGATGAAGATGTCTAAACTCTAATATGGAGTGATTTTCTAATCACTTACTTTAAAAGCAACATACAGAAAGTATATGCAGTAATGCTACCTTTGTGCAACAAGTAGAGAATGAAAATATATGTATACATACAAATTCATGTAATTTCAATAAGGACTTTGTAAGGAAGAAAGCTGAAAATGAAACGAGCAGTTACCTTATTAAAAGGACAGATTTTGGGGATGGAATTGGAAGTCAGACCATCACACTGTACTATGTGAGTTTAAAATATGTAGGAAATGATCGATATAGAAAATAAAACATTGTACAACATTCATTGAAATAACTGGATTATGAAAGATCATCACTAGTTGTGTAAAGCATGAGGTGAAAGGTTGATATAGAATGCTACCAAAAAAAATACCAGATTATCACTGCCTGCACAGTCATCAATTTTAGAAGAATGAATGTGGGACAACCCCTTTATGAAGCAGCTTTACTTCCAAAGGTGAACCTGAATCATATCTGAACTTCTAGTTAACAAGGAATATGAGGAATAATGGAACAAGTTAAAAGACATCACAAGAAAAGCAACAAATCTGGAATACAGGATAATTTAACTTCTTCAAGAAATCAATGGCATGACAAAGTGTGGCAGGAGTGAGAAAATTGCTTTAGATTACAATAATTCATATGGTATTGGGGAGAGAGCTCATGGGCTGAATGCATGAATGCATGTTTTGCAAGTGAAAGGCCCAGGTTTGATCCCATACATTTCCGTGGTACTGTGACTACTATCAGTAGCAACTCCAAAATACACAGGTAAAAGTAGTCCCCAACCACCTCTGGTGCAGTTCGAAACCAAAACTAAAACATAAATAAATTAATTTAAGGAGATCTATAAGCCAAGTATCAAAAGCACTATACTCAAGACAATAGAAATTTTAGTTGGATTGAGTAGATGATTCTAAGCAATTATTTGTAAGTTGTGGTGATGGTTTTATTGTAGATAGATAGATAGATAGAGAGAGAGAGAGGGAGAGAGAGAAAGAGAGAGAGAGAAGTACCTGCTACAGAGGTGGGGGTGCTGGAGGAAAACTGGGGACATTGCTTTTGGGAAATGTATATTGGTGGTGAAAGTTTCGGGAAATGTATAGTGGTGGTAAAGGGATGGGTGTTGGAACATTATATAACTGAAACCCGATCATGAAGAACTTTGTAATTCTGTATCTCACTGTGATTCAATAAAAAAAATTAATTATTTTAAATGGTAGTATTTTTTCTGCGACAAACAAAACTGAAATTTGTTCTAAAAATACTTCAACTTTTTGAAAAAGGAAAAGTTGCAATAGATGGATAATCAAGTGACACTGTATAGTAAATGTTGACTAGGTGATGTTTATGGAGATTTATTATATTAATCTCTATGTACATCTGGGGGGTTACATATGGAGGTGCTCAGACCTCAATCCTTCTGGCTTTGCACTTTAAAGATCACTTCTGGTGGGAATCAGAGGACCATCTAGGGTGTTTGGAACTAAACCTTATCTGCTGCATGCAAGGCAAGTCCCTACCTGCTACTTTTTCTCCAGATCTTAGTTTTAAATATATTTTGAAGTTTTCCTAATAAAGTACTTGAAACTTTTCAACAACTTCTTACTTTAGGAGAAAATCCAGAACCATCATATTGGCTTATTGTTGACTTACTTGACCTAGACCCCCTCTGTGCTTCTCCTCTCAACTTTCATTCTTTCCCTCTTCGTTCTATTCCTACCAGTTACCAGGCTATCTTGGTTGGTCTCCTAATATGTTAGGTAGAATTTTTCTCAGGTATTTTGTACTCTCTGATTTCCTCTGCTGGGTCTGTTCTTCCCCTTATGTTAACATGACCGATGGCCTCATTTTATCCAGATCTCTGTTTAGTTAACATCTTTTTTGGGAAAGCCTCACTCACTCTCCTAACTGAACTAGGACTCTTTGTATCATGATAATGCATTGGCTTTATTTTGCTTCATGGAACTGATGAACAATAGTCTAACTTTCTTGCACTATTATTTTCCTGCCCCAATTAGAAAACAAATTCCATGAAGTGTGAGTGTGGGGGGGGAGTCTTTGTTTTATTCAGTGTTACAATCCTAGCATCCAGAATGCTTATCATGTAGTAAGAATTTCATAACCATTTGTAAAAATAGGAAAAGGGTAGTATTGTGATAAGTGACGTGGAACAGAACAGTTCAAGCTGATGCATATGTTGAACTGCTAATCCTCTAGGAGTAGATTATGCTGTAATGACATATGTATGTCATATGATGTGAGAGATCTTAAAGATAAAGATGAGACATATCCCGGAGTCTGCTTATTTTTAGTGAGGACTTGTTTGCACAGATGATTTTGGGGTGTGTCTCCTTGCCTACCTAAACATCTGGGTTTGTTAAGGGTGTGGAATTTTCTCCAGCTACCTGTGCAACGACTCTATATTCTGACTCACCAATTCTCCTCCCTGGGCCATTTCCAAGTTTCTTCCAGTTACAAAAGAAAAGAGGAAAACTGGATATTGATTATTTAACATTTTTTAAAAAATTATTAGTGAATCACCGTGAGGTACAGTTACAAACTTATGAACTTTTCGTGTTTGTACTTCAGTCATAAAGTGATCGTTTACGGGGCTGGAGAGATAGCACAGCGGGTAGGGCGTTTGCCTTGCACGCAGCCGACCCGGGTTCAAATCCCAGCATCCCATATGGTCCCCTGAGCACGGCCAGGGGTAATTCCTGAGTGCAGAGCCAGGAGTAACCCCTGTGCATCGCCAGGTGTGACCCAAAAAAAAGCAAAAAAAAAAGTGATCGTTTACCCATCCCTCCACCAGTGCCCATTCTCCTCCACCAATGTTCCCAGTATCACTCCCACAACTCTCACCCCATCCCCCACCACTCCACCCTGCCTGTGTGGCAGGGCATTCACTTTTGTTCTCTCTCCTTTTTTGGTGTTGTAGTTTGAAATAGAGGTATTGAGTGGCCTTCATGTTTGAGCTGTAGTCTACTTTCAGCACGCATCTTTCAACCCGAATGGGTCCTCCCAACATCCTCTAGTTGGTGTTCCCTTCTATATCTCAGCAGCCTTTTCTCCCATCAAGTGAGGCCAGTTTCCAAGCTGTGGGGCAGACCTCCTGGTTCTTATTTATACTATTCTTTTTTTAAATTGAGTCACTATGTGGAAAGTTACAAAGCTTTCAGGCTCAAGTCTCAGTTACACAATGCTCAAACACCCATCCCTTCACCAGTGCACATATTCCACCACCAAGAACCACAGAAAACCTCCCCCCGAATCCCCAGTCCCCCATCCCGCCTGTGTAGCTGATAAATTTAACTTTACTTTCTCTTTGGAGTTCCCCCCCAAAGTCAAACCTGCTGGAAAAGAAGCATTTGATAATTTGTTTTCCATTGCTAAGAATGAAGAGGTATGAGGTCGTGTGGCCACAGTAGTGGCTTTGAGTTTTTGGATTTCTGTATTTTAGTATTGTAGTAACTGAGTCCAGAGAACTTTCTGCCAGAAGTTGCATAATTGCTAGCTCGTACCTCTCTGCTACATTATATTCCACATATGAGTGCAATCTTTCTATGTCTGTCTCTTTCTTTCTGACTCATTTCATTCAACATGATACTTTCCATGTTGATCCACTTATATGCAAATTTTATGACTTCATGCGTTCTAACAACTGCATAGTATTCCATTGTGTAGATATACCAAAGTTTCTTTAACCAGTCTTCTGTTTTGGGGCACTTTTGCTGCCTGCAAGAAACGCATCTGAATAACCAGAACAAACACAGACTCAAAGTGAAAGGATGGAAAACAATTCTGCAAGCAAACAACTTTCTCAAAAAAGCTGGGCTGGCCTTACTAGTATAGGACAGCATAGATTTCAGGTTGAAAAGATTAGAAAGGATTGAAAAGGCCATTTTTTTTATTAATCAAGGGATATCTACTACTCTTGGGTGTTAGTGTCCCATTCTGTTACTTTATAATTCACATATGAGTGCAATCTTTCTATGTCTGTCTCTTTCTTTCTGACTCATTTCACTCAACATGATACTTTCTAATTTGATCCACTTATACACAAATTTCATGACTTCATCTTTTCTAACAGCTGCATAGTATTCCATTGTGTAGATATACCAAAGTTTCTTTAACCAGTTCTCTGTTTTGGGGCACTCCACTTTTTTCCCAGATTTTGGCTATTGTAAACAGTGCTGCAATGAACATACAAATGCAGATGTCATTTCTACTAGACATTTTTGCCTCTCTGGGATATATTCCCAGGAGTGGTATTGCTGGATCAAATGGGAGCTCAATATCTATTTTTTTTGAGAATCGTCCATATTGTTTTCCAAAAGGGCTGAACCAGTTGGCATTTCCACCAGCAGTGAAGGAGAGTTATTTTCTCCCCACATCCGCACCAACACGGGTTGCTTTTGTTCTTTTGGATGTGGGCCAGTCTCTGTTAAAATTTCACTATGTTTTGACGCTAAAACCTTAGTTTTCCCTCAGACATTATGTTTTAACATTGTGATAGCTTCAATTGCAAAGATCTAGAGAAGGTAAGTCCAAAGGTTTTTTCCATCATCCGAAGAAACCTTTCCCCAATTATTTTCCCTCCAACTCCTCTCCATTATCCCTCTTGAAACTTCCTCATCATACAGCAAAGGTGATCAGGATCCCAACTCACTTCATTTCTCTTTATGTTCATTTTATTAATTTTTATTAAATTACTGTGATATATATATACAGTTACAAATTTATTCATGAATGGGGGACTTCAGTTATACAATTTTCCAACACTCATCTTTTCACCAGTGTATATTTCCCAACACCAATGTTCCCAGTTTCCCTCCCCACCCACCCCAACCTGTCTCTATGGCAGACAATTTCCTTCTCTTTCTACCTCTCTCTGTATCTCTCTCTCTCTTTCCCTCTTTTTCTTTTTTGACACTATGGTTTACAATACAGGTACTGAAAGGCTACCATGTATATATCTTCACCTCCTTTTAGGAATAACTATCATTGTCATAGTGGACTCTTGTGTGTCCTAACTGTCCCACCCATTTGTGGCAAGCTGCTAACCATGGACTAATCTTCCTGGTCTTCATTTCTACTCTCCTTGTATATTAATCTCATACTAAATTTTTTTCATATCCCACAAATGAGTGCAAATATTCTGCCTGTCCCTCTCCCTCTGAATCATTTCACTCAGCATGATATTCTCCATGTCCATCAATTTGTAAGCCAATTTGATGACCACTCTTCCTGACAGGTGCATAGTATTCCATTGTGTAGATGTACCATAGTTTCTTTATCCACTCATCTCTTCTTAGCACTTGTATTGTTTCCAGATTCTGGTTATTATGAATAGTGCTGTAATGAATGTAGGTGTGCAGATGGCTTTCCTGCATTGTGTTCTTTAGATCCCTAGGGTACATCCCCAGGAGTGGCATGGGTGGATAATGTGGAAACTCAATTTCTAGTTTTTCGAGGAATACCCATATTGATTCTAAAAAGACTGGACTGTCAGCTTTTCCACAAGCAATGAATGAGTCTTTTTCTCCCCACATCTGGGCCAGCACTGGTTTTTCTTTCTAATGTGTGCCAATCTCTGTGGTGTGAGATTTCTCACTGATGTTTTGACTTGCATCTCCCTGATGATTAGTGATGTACAGCAATTTTTATATGCATTTTGGCCATTTGTATTTCTTCTTTGAGGAAGTTTCTGTTCATCCCTTCTCCCCATTTTTTGAAATTCTGAGATTTTATTTTATTTTATGTTTAATTTTTTTTTATTTTTTAAATGAATCACCATGAGGTACAGTTACAGATTTACAAACCTTCGTGATTACGTTTCAGTCATACAATAATCGAGTACCACCAGTGCCCATTCTCCACCACCAATGTTCCCAGTATCCCTCCTATCACCCCTCATCACCCTACCTCTGTGGCAGGCATATTTCTTTTTTACTCTCTCTCTCTCCTTTTGGGTGTTGTGGTTTGCAGTACAGGTATTAAGTGGCCATCATGCTCGGTCTATAGTCTACTTTCAGCTCACATCTTCCCTCCATTGTGGGCCCTTCAAGCATCCTTTACTTGGTGGCCACTTCTCTATCTGAGCTGCATTTTCCCCCAGCATGTGAAGCCAGCGTCCAAGTCATGGAGTAATCCTCCTGGTCCTTATCTCTACTATCCTTGGGTGTTAGTCTCTCATTCTGTTGCTTTATATTCCACAAATGAGTGCAGTACTTCTATGTCTGTCCCTCTCCTCCAGATTCATTTCACTTAGCACGATACTCCATGTTGATCCACTTATATGCAAATTTCATGACTTCATCTTTTCTAACAGCTGCATAGTATTCCATTGTGTAGATGTACCAAAGTTTCTTTAACCAGTCATCTGTTCTCAGGCACTCGGTTTTTTTCCAGATTGTAAAAACAGTGCTATTGTACACAGTGCTGTAATGCAATGCAGATGTCATTTCTACTCTATATTTTTTTCATCTCCAGGATATAGTAGCAAAAGTGGTATTGCTGGGTCAAATGGTAGCTCGATTTCTAATTTTTTGAGAAACATCCATACTTTTTTCAAAAATTCTCTCCATTTTTGATGAATTGGAGTTTTCTTGTGAATTTCTACCAGTGCCTTATATATCTTTCGTATTAACCCCTTATCAGATGGGTATTGGGTAAATGTTATTTCCCATACTGTGGGCTGCATGCACCTTATGGATTTAGGTCTGATATTGAGGTTAATATCCATTTTGATCTAAGTTTCGTACATGGCATTAGAAAGAGGCCTGAGCTCTTTCTTTCTTTCTTTCTTTCTTTCTTTCTTTCTTTCTTTCTTTCTTTCTTTCTTTCTTTCTTTCTTTCTTTCTTTCTTTCTTTCTTTCTTTCTTGCACAAAGCTGCTCATTTTTCTGAGCACCATCTGATGAAGAGGATTTTCTTGCTCTGCTTTTATTTCTTGTTCCTTTATCCAGATTAAATGATCATATATTTGAGGATTCATGTCAGTATGTTCAAGTCTATTTCATTGATCTGAGGGTCTATATTCCAATACCATGATGTTTTAATTACTACTGCTTTGGAGTACAGTTTGAAGTTTGGGAAAGTGATGCCTTCCATCTTCTTTTGCTCAAGGATTGCTTCAGCTATTCATGGGGTTTATTGTTCCATACAAATTTCAGGAATGTTGAATTTATTTATTTGAAAAATGTCAGCGTCCCAGGCTGCTCCTCGGACACCGAGCACCCCAGCCATCCCTCTCCCCCCGAACTGCTGCCCTAGTGGCCGGCACGCTGCCCACAAGCACCACATCTGGTGTCTCTTCCGGCACAGGTGTGTGACGTCCCTCGACTCGCCCTCCCCATGTCCCAGTCTGCTCCTTGGACCCCAAGCACCACAGCTGTCCCTCTGCCCCCGGACTACTGTCCTAGTGGCCGGCACACCGCCCTCAAGCACCGCAGCCATTGTCTCTTCCGGTACAGGTGTGTGCTATTGTGGGGAAAGGGGCGTGGCCTAATCGTCAGGGCCATGGCCTAGGCAAAAGTGGGCGTGGCCTCTTTTTGGGCCACAGATGTTCTCCTAAAGCCCATCAATATGTTGTTTCATCTCAACTTTCATTACCTATGTCATGTCCAAGAGTGACATCCTAGCTAAACTGTAGGACAATAAAACACAAGACTTCACATAAGGATTAGTGGAACATCTGAGTGGGAGACCATGTTCTAGAAGGAGAAAATAAAAAGGGAACCACCATCGACCAAGCCCATCAACAATGCTTTTCCTCAACAAGAGGGAACAGGGATACTGATCGTCAAGGTCCCTCTTCCATACCACCACAACAACATGAAGAAACAGCACAAATCCCCACCACAAGCAGAGGACGATGAAAGGAGTCCAGAAACCTCAATAGGTGTTTCCTGCAAACTTGAGCTCTCTGATAAAGAATTCAGAGTTAAAATCCTCAAGATGTTCAATGAACTCAATGGAAAGATTGACAACTTAAAGGAGGACCTGACAGAAACAGTACAACAGACAGCTGAAAAAATACGGGAAGAAATGAGAGCAGAAATATAAAAACCTACCAAAAGACATGAAGGATTTGGTAGATGAAATAAAAAAACTCTGTGTGGCTGGCCTCAACAATAGAAGGTCTGCAGCAGAAGACAGAATCAGTAAGCTTGAAGATAAGCTGCAAGAAGCCTAAAGGCAACAACAAACAATGGGAAGAGAACTCAAAATAGCTCCAGAGCGACTCAGAGTCCTAGGGGATGATTTCAAGAGGAACAACATTAGAATCATGGGAGTACCATAAGGACAGGGAAACAACCCCAAGGAAAAAGCCACAGTCAAAAAAATCATTGCTGAAAAGTTCACAGAGCTGGAGAATACAGGCATCCAGATTCAAGGCGCCGAAGGGTGCCAGCTAAAAGAGTCCCTAACAGAAAAACCCCAAGACATATCATAGTTACAATGATGGACATCATGGATAGAGGCACTATACTGCAAGCAGCAAGGTCTAAGAAGGAAATCACATACAAAGGAGATGTATGCGCATACAAACCCCTTAGGTTCACAGCAGACCTATCAGAGGAAACCCTCCAAGTCCGAAGGCAGTGGTGGGATATAGTGAAAAAACTCAATGAAATGAACACTTCACCAAGAATACTTTATCTGGCTAAACTCTCACTCAAACTCGAAGGAATGATACACTATTTTGGGGATAAACAACAGCTCAGGAACTTCTCAAAATCAAACCTAAAAGAAGCATTAAATGGACTATTGTAAGACAAGAGGAACCCCTACAAGCACAACAAACCCTTACAGAAAGATGGCGCTAAATCCCATAACAATAATCTCTCTTAATGTCAATGGTCTAAATTCACCACTTAAGAGACACAGAGTGGCAAAATGGATTCAGAGACTGAACCCAACATTTAGCTGCCTGCAAGAAACGCATCTGAAAAACCAGAACAAACACAGACTCAAAGTCAAAGGATGGAAAACAATCCTGCAAGCAAACAACTCTCTCATAAAAGCTGGGCTGACCTTACTAGTATCTGTCAACATAGGTTTCAGGTTGAAAAAGATTAGAAAGGATAGGGAAGGCCATTTTTTATTAATTAGGGGATATGTACAGCAGGAAGAAATCACACTCCTAAACGTGTATGCACCCAATGAGGGACCAGCCAAATTCCTACAACAACTGCTAACAGACCTTAAGAAGGACATCTTGAGCAACACTATAGTAATTGGAGACTTCAACACTGCCTATCATCCTTGGATAGATCAAGAAGATTAAAATCCATCAAGGAAATACTGGCTCTGAAGGAAGAAATAGAAGAGAGAGGGCTAATAGATCTATACAGGGCTTTATGTTCCCCAAAAAGGGAATACACATTCTTTTCTAGTGCACCTGGAACATACTCCAGAATAGAAAAGAGCTGGGCTACATGACATACCTCAACAGAATCAGCAAGATAGATATTGTACCAGCTATCTTTTCAGACCACGATGCACTGAAGATAGAAGTTAATCATACACAGATGCGGAAAACCAAATCAAACACCTGGAAATTAAACAACTCGTTGTTGAACAAGGAGTGAGTCAGGAAGGAAATCAAGGAAGAAATCAAAAGGTACCTGGAAACAAATGAGAATAAAGACACGAGCTACCAGAACCTGTGGGACGCACTCAGGAATTACTCCTGGCAGTGCTTGAGGAACCATATGGGATGCTGGGGATTGAACTCAGGTCAGTCACATGCAAGGCCCTACCTGCTGTACTTTTGCTCCAGCCCATAGCTTTCTTATTTCTGCTCTCATTTCTTTATGTATTTTATTGGCTGATAATGCCACTGTTTCTTTCATATCTTCCTGTATTTTATTGGATGTTTGCTCCACTGTTTCTTTGAGCTCATTAAATATCCTCACCATTTCATCTCTGAATTCTTTATCAGAGAGCTTATCTATTTGCTATTCCCTGTTAAGGCTCCAGAGCTCTTTTCTTCATCCACTCCTCATGGTGGGCATCTGCATTTTCCCCATTATGCTGTAGTAATATAGATGTGGATCCCTCCAGTTCACTATCTGTGTCCCCATCTCACTGCCAAGGAGGACTCTGAGAGAGCTTGGTCGATGGTAGTCTCCTCTTTTCCCTTCCTCTTTGATGCTCCTCTGTGACTTGCGTGGGACCTCTAGCACTAATTCAGGGGTTGTGTTCTTTTATATTGGGTTTGTACAGATTCTTGTGTTCACCATTATTTTGGTGATGGGAGTATTTTGATTGGAATTGGCTAGTGGAGTTTTTTTTTTCTTTTTTTTTTTTTGGCGGGGTCACACCCAGCGATGCTCAGAGTTACTCTTGGCTCTGCGTTCAGGAATTACCCCTGGAGGTGCTCAGAGAACCATATGGGGTGCTGGGAATTGAACCCGGGTTGGCCACGTGCAAGGCAAATGCCCTCCGTATTGGCCTAATATGATTGGGGTAGCCAGGCTGTCCTGTAAGAGTTCGGTAAGGGAGACTATGATCTGGGTGCACTGAATATGAAATGGGAAATGAACTGGTGGGAAGGCCACACACCCTCCCACTGGCATATCTGTGGAAGGAGAGACCTCAAGTTGGAGCAGATTTTGGATTACAGTTCTGACTCCCAATTCCTATGCACTTCTAAAACACCAGGGGTCCTCTCTCTCCTAGGCTCTCATTTGGGTGCCTGTGGCTGTAGAGGGGCCTTTCTGCTTGCTCTTAATATCTCTTTATTCTTTTTTATTATTTGTGTATAGGAAAGGCATAGACTTTTGCATATTGATTTTGTAATTTTTCCACTTTACTACACAAATATAAGAAAAAAACTTGGAGGCCATGGCCGGGCACTTTGATCCTGCCTGGTGTGGCCGTGTGCGCTGTGGGGCATGAGCTTGCTCAGGGCCCAGCGGGCCAGCGGTTGCTCTCACTCAATGCCCCGTGCAGGTGGACCAGGAACAGTGGGGCGTGGGGAATGGGGTGGTGGTCTAGGGCGGCTTCCTGCTCGAAGCCCAGCAGCTGACTGAGCATGTGCCAGACTGTTTTCACTCGGGGTGCCCCAGAGGGGGGTGGGTGAGAAACCTCCCTGCCCCAAGGGACCCAGCCCCAGCAGCTGACCTCCCCTACTCAACTGCTGCCATGCTCCAGGCCTCTTTCTGGATGCTCCGGCTGAGCCTCATGCATGAAGTCCCACAGAACCCAGATAATGCCAAACTTTGTGATCTTGGACTCTGGACTCAACGGGACCTGGAAGTAGAGATCTTCTGCCTGCTATCTCCCAATCTCCAGTGACCCAGGGATCATACCCATAAGCCACACCGTGCCACAAACTGCTGGAACCAGATAATGTTCTCATCCTCCATCCTCCAGATCTCAATGGTTGCTCCTCCTAGACGGGAGTATAAAATGAGGCCCCCATAATGATGCCACTGGACTCTGCACCAGGCTGTTTTCACTCAGGGCACCCCAGAGAGGGGGCGGGTGAGAACCCTTCCAACCCCAAGGGACCCAGCCCCAACAGACGACCTCCACTACCCTACTGCCGCACACTCCAGACTGCTTTCCAGACCGTGCACCCGCTTCACAGCCGTGCGACACATTATAAGACACTTCCTACCCATTTATCATAATTACCACACCATATTTGATCGAGTTCAGACAGTAGGAAACAAATCATAGAGAGTAACATATATGCATGTATATATATACATATATATACACACACATATATATATATACACACACATATACCTCTTGGAGAGCACGGCAAGCAACCAAGAGTATCCCGCCCACACGGGCAGAGCCTGGCAAGTTACTCATAGCGTATTCGATATGCCCAAGACAGTAAAGATAGGTCTCATTCCCCTGACCCTGAAAGAGCCTTTAATCGTTGGGAAAGATGAGAAAGGAGAGGCTGCTAAAACCTCAGGGCTGGGAGGAATAGAGACTTTACTGGTGCCTGCTCGAGTAAATTGACTAACAACAGAATGACAGTGATGACAGTAATGATGACTATACAAATCTATTATTTTTATGAATATTTTTCCTAGAGCCTTTAGAATTTTTCTAAATATAGTATCATGCCATCTGCAAAGTTTGAAAGCTTGACTTCTTCCTTTCCTACCTGGATACCCTTGATATCTTTTTCTTCCCTAACTGCTATAGCATACATTTCCAGTACAATGTTGAATAGGTGTAGTGAGAGTCAGCAACCTTATTTTGTGTCTGATCTTAGAGGGACAGCTTCTAGTTTTTTCCCATTGAGAATAATGCTTGCTGTGGGCTTGCTGGTAGGTGTCTTTGACTATGGTTTTGACTATAATGGCTTGACTATAAGTTCCTTCAACTCCCATTTTGTTCAGAGTATTTTTTTATCATGAATGCATAATGAATGGATCTTGTCAAACACTTTCTCTGCATCTATATGATTTTTCTTTTATTGATAAAGTGTATTATGTTGACTGACTTGTTAAAACATCCTTGCATTTCCAGGATGAATTCTGCTTAGTCATGTTGTGTGCACTTTCTGATGAATTGTTGGATTCTATTTGCTCATATTTTGTTGAAGATCTTTGTGTCTGTTTTCATCAGGAATATCAGCCTATAGCTCTTTTTTTGGTGATGTACCTGTCTGCTTTTGCTATCGGGATGATATTTGCTTCACAGAAACTTCTTGGGAGTGTTTCTGTTTTTTCATTTCCTGAAAAAGCTGGATAGGATTGGGACTAGGCCCTCTTTAAAGGTTAGAAATAATTCATTATTAAAACCATATAGGCCTTGGCTTTTGTTTGGGGGAAGGCTTTTGATTACTATTTCAATTTCCTTGATAGTAATCTGTTGTTCATATATTCCAAATTTTCTTGGTTCATCCTTGGGTGGTTATAGCAATCTAGGAATTTACCCATTTCTTCTAGGTTCTCTTGGTTTGTGCCATAAAGATTCTCAAATTAATTTCTGTTGATCCTTTAAATGTCTCTGGTTTATGTTGCGATGTCCCCTCTTTCTTTTCTGATTCAGCTTATTAGGGTTTCTTTCTCTTTCTTTGTGAGTCTTGCTAGTGTTTTATCAATCCTGTTTATTTTTTTCAAAGAACAACCAGCTCTTGGTTTCATTGATCTTTTTGGATTTTTTTTATTCCAGCTCATTAATTCCTCTTATAAGTTTTATTATTTCCTCCTGCCTTGCATGGGCTCCTTTTGTTGGTCGTTTTTTTTAAGATCTTAAGCTACCACTCACTTCATTTCATTTCAACAAATTCTCAGGATCTTTGCTTACTGCTTTTGCTGCAGAACTCAGAAACTGTTCTTTTTTATTGAGTTGGGAGTTTTGCTTTGACCTAGAAAGCACCAGAACTAATGAAAAGATTTGTGGAGCCCTGAGGAGGTGCCCTTTATTTTCTCTATTGTGAAGAGCCCTTAAAGAAACTGCAATTAGAGACACGAGTCCTGAGTCCATCTTCTGAGATTTTCTACATTATCTTTTATTATTTATTTGTGGTTTGAGAATA
The DNA here is from genome assembly GCF_027595985.1 of Sorex araneus. Lineage (NCBI taxonomy): Eukaryota > Metazoa > Chordata > Mammalia > Eulipotyphla > Soricidae > Sorex > Sorex araneus. The sequence continues at coordinate 142,645,385 of NC_073313.1, forward strand.
TAATAAAAATTCTCTAATTAGAGTATATTGAGATTTACTGTGTGAGATAATACTATAGCTCCTTCCCTCAAATGCTTTTTTCACTTTAATATAATTTACTGTTCAAGTCACTCCTTCCTTTTTTTAAAATTTTTTTATTAGTGAATGGCCGGGGGGTACAGTTACAAACTTACGAACTTTCATGTTTATAATTAGTTTACATCCCTCCACCAGTGCCCATTCTCCTCCACCAAAGATCCCAGTATCCCTCCCACCACCCCATCCCAACCCCCGCCACCCCATCCTGCCTCTGCGGCAGGGCATTCCCTTTTGTTCTCTCTCCTGTTGGATGTTGTAGTTTGCAATAGAGGTATTGAGTGGCCATTATGTTCGGTCTATAGTCTACTTTTGGTATGCAGCTTTCAACCCAAATGGGTCCTCCCAACATTCTCTACTAGGTGTTTCCTTCTCTGTCTCTGCTGCCTTTTCCCCCAGCATGTGAGGCCAGTTTTCAAGCTGTGGGGCAGACCTGGTTTTTATCTCTACTACTCTTGGGTGTTAGTGTACCATTTTGTTACTTTATAATTCACATATGTGTGCGATCTTTCTGTCTGTCTCTTTCTTTCTGACTCATTTCACTCAACATGATGCTTTCCATGTTGATCCACTTATATGCAAATTTCATGACTTCATCTTTTCTAACAGCTGCATAGTATTCCATTGTGTAGATATACCAAAGTTTCTTTAACCAGTCATCTGTTTGGGGGCACTCCGTTTTTTTTTTCCAGATTTTGGCTATTGTAAACAGTGCTGCAATGAACATACAAATGCAGATGTCATTTCTACTAGACCTTTTTGCCTCTCTGGGATATATTTCCAGAAGTGGTATTGCTGGATCAAATGGGAGCTCAATTTCTAATTTTTTGATAATCGCCCATATTGTTTTCCAAAAGGGCTAAACACTTCGGCATTTCCACCAGCAGTGAAGGAGAGTTCCTTTCTCCACACAACCACGCCAACACCGGTTGCTTTTTTTTTTTTTTTTGGATGTGGGCCAGTCTCTGTGGTGTGAGATGATATCTCATTGTTGTTTTGATCTGCATCTCCCTGATAACTAGTGATGTAGAGCATTTTCTCATGTGCCTCTCAGTCATTCAGATTTCTTCTTTGGGGAAGTTTCTGTTCATTTCATCACCCCATTTTTTGATCGGGGTGGCAGTTTTCTTCTTGTGGAATTAAACCAGTGCCTTGTATATCCTTGATATCAACCCCTAATCGGATGGGTATTGGGTAAATATCCTTTCCCATTCTGTAGACTGTCTTTGTACTTTGGTAACTGTTTCTTTTGAGGTGCAGAAGCTTCTTAGTTTAATATCGTCCCATTTATTTATCTTTGTTTTCACTTGCTTGGCCAGTAGCGTGCCAGCTTTGAAGATACCCTTGGCTTCAATGTCGTGGAGGGTTTTGCTGACCTTGTCTTCAATGTACCTTAGGGATTCTGGTCTGATGTTGAGGTTTTTAATCCACTTTCATCTGACTTTTGTACATGGTGATAGGTGGATATCTGAGTCCATTTTTTTGCATATAGCTGTCCAGTTTTGCCAGCACAATTTGTTAAAAATGCTTTCCTTGCTCCACTTCACATTTATTGTTTCCTTATCAAAGATTAGATATTCATATATTTGGGGTGGTGTGTCAAAATATTCAACCCTGTTCCATTGGTCTGCGGTTCTGCCTTTGTTCCAGTACCAAGCTGTTTTAATTGTTAGTGCTTTGTAGTAGAGTTTGAAGTTGGGAAGGTCAAGTAACCCCTTTCAATTTGCTTGTAAACTCTCATTTACCTTATTTTAATATCTATCTATCTATCCATCTATTTACATATACTTTTATTTATCAATCTGTCTCTCATCTAAGTATCTATCAATGTACTTATGTCTCTATCAGTTTCTGAGTACTTTGTTTTTGGTTCATTGAACAATATGCCTATTTGGGGACAGGGCCACACCGGACTCTGTTGAAGGCTTACTCCTGTCTCTGCATTCAGGGCTCACTCCTGGTTGTACTTAGGGGACATATGTGAGCTGCAGATCAAAGCTGTGTTAGCCACAGACAAGACAAGCTTCTTACATATTGTATATTCTCTCCAGGCCCATGTGCATATTTTTTTTTACCACCACGGGTCTATTTTAATGTGAATAATTATGATTTATTTTAACATCTAGTTGTGCTTTATTCTCCTTAGAACTCTTGGTTTTCAAAAAACTTCCTAGTTACTTTTTCCTTTCTTTTGGGTAAATTTTAGTATAACTGTTTTTTGTTTGTTTGGGGGCCACATCTGGCAATGCTCAGGGTTTTTTTTTTATTATTTTTTGCTCTTTGGGTCACACCCGGTGATGCACAGGGGTTACTCCTGGCTCATGCACTCAGGAATTATTCCTGGTGGTGCTCAGGGGACCATATGGGATTCTGAGAATCAAACCTGGGTCGGCTACATGCAAGGCAAACTCCCTACCCACTGTGCTATCGCTCCAGCCCCAACTAAGATTTATTCTTAGCTCAGCACTCAGGAATTAGCCCTTGCAGTCCTCAGGAGACCATATGGGATGCCAAAGATTGAATTTACACCAGCTACGTGCAAGAAAAGAGCTCTACCCACTATACTATCGCACTGGCCGCTAGAGTAACATTTTTAAATGCCAACTAAATGTTTTTTAGGACTATAGTTAGAAGAGCATTAAACTTCCCATTTGATTTTGAAAAAAAAAAACAATCTTTTTTAGGGCTAGATTTTCTCATCCAGGTGCATGGTTTATCGTTTCATTTATTTATGCTTTCATTTATATGTCTCAATACATAACCTTACTATATTATCTTCATATTGTTTATTATTGGATTATAGGATAAATTGATTTTGGCATCTACTGTCTTGTATTTAGCAAGCTGATTAAACTGTTATCAATTTTATCTGCATCAATTTATTCTTTTGAGTTTTTAGAGCAAATATCAGATTGTTTACAAGTAATTAATGATCTATTGCATTTTAGACTAAGTTCTGGCAGTTAGCTCAATCACAGTAAGCTCAATAGTGTAAAAAGACTAAAATTTGTAATGAAATATATGAGAATAAAATAAAATCCAAATATATGTTTTTAAGCATGACTTTTTTTTTGCTTTTTGGGTCACACCCAGCGATGCACAGGGGTCACTCCTGGCTCTGCACTCAGGAACACCTGAGTGCAGGTGTTCAGGGGACCATATGGGATGCTGGGAATCGAACCCTGGTTGGCCGCGTGCAAGGCAAACGCCCTACCCACTGTGCTATTACTCCAGTTCCTTAAGCATGCTTATTAACTGTTGAAAATAAAATGCTAAACAGAAATGCTGTATCATAAATGATTCTGGGATGGAGATTTTCCCCTTCACAGGTTGGCATCTCTAAGACATTCATTGTGAATATATAAAATCCCACAGAACGGACACTTTTTAGGGGAAATTATATCTTCATCTACAAAAAAGAAAAGAAATATTCAAGGTTTTCAAGTTTGGAGTGGAGATGATGCACTTCTTTACGAATAATTTCTCAAGAACATATAAATATATTTATTATTCTCAGGATCTTCCAAGTGCATCTAAAAATACTGTCAACTCTGAAAACTTTTGTTGTCAATTTGATGTGGAATGATACATGGTAAATATTTGGAGCATGCTAATTTCTATGGAAACTCCAATAGTGACCTCTTGCCCTCCTCTTTCAATACAATCTTTCTAGCTGAATGATTGACAATGGACTACTGAACCAATCAACTCTGCTAAATAGCTGGACCTTGAGTTATGTTTCCTGGCATTGTGGATTAGTGACAATAGTAGAAAACAAGAGGTTCCACTTCATTGATGTTAATCACCTGTTTAGAAATAGTTATTTTCTTCTTCAATTGTAGCTCTGTCGTCCCGTTGTTCATCGATTTGCTCAAGCGGGCATCAATAACATCTCCATTGTGAGACCTGTTGTTACTGTTTTTGGCATATCAAATACACCATGGGTAGCTTGCCATGCTCTGTCATGCGGGCGGGAAACTCTTGGTAGCTTGCTGGACTCTCTGAGAGGGACGGAGGAATCGAACCTGAGTTGGCTGCCTGCAAGTCAAACGCCCTACCTGCTGTGCTATTACTTCAAACTTTGTGTTCTGAAACCTATTGATATCCTCCCACCCCGATCCCTATTCTGATTTTACAGTAAACAATTTTCTTCCTGTGGCTGTATATGGCTCAGGATGCTTATTTTTTTTTTTTTTGCTTTTTGGGTCACACCTGGCAATGCACAGGGGTTACTCCTGGCTCTGCACTCAGGAATTACCCCTGGCCATGCTCAGGGGACCATATGGGATGCTGGGATTTGAACCCGGGTCGGCCGCGTGCAAGGCAAACGCCCTACCCGCTGTGCTATCTCTCCAGCCCCAGGATGCTTATTTTTATGTGTTATTTTTTCTTCCCCCTACCTTCCTCCTTTCACTTCTTGTTGTGATGACTAGGGGTCTTACATGTGGTTTTAGAGCTCATACCAACAGCCATGGTGCTTGCACACTTTAGTTCCAATGCTTGCACATGTGCTTGTTGGGGGTATTTCTTTTAAAAAACGATTGTTGTTTGTGCACATTCTGGTTGTAGCTCTTACGGGGCGTGGTGGTTGCTGTGATACTCTTACATGTACTCAGTGGAGGCTTATACCTCTGGTTGAGGAACTCAAAAATGACTCGTTGCGGTGGTCAATGGGGTTCCACGCTCTACCTGTGTTTACACATACCTGGATTTGTCCTGAAAGTTGCACACTCTCCTGTGACACCAAAGGTCCCAGATAGCAGAGCTGCAAGGACTATGCTTGGTGCAAGTCAATAGCATCAGAGATTTAACTCGCAGTCTCGTGTTTGCAACGCAGGCATTTTTTGGTCACAGTCATGCCCAGGCCCATTATGTGTTATAATAGAGATGGGGTTTTGGTTAAATTTTTTAGCTGGCTCATTATGTGTTAATTGATTGAAAAGTCAAAATATGTTTCATAATTAATCTATTGTTAGACACAGTCAAAGTTTGTGGCATATATGCGTATTTACTCCAATCTTAATGTTACGCGTTTTATGTTTTCCACCTAGGTTTTGTCATAAACATTTAATTTTTCTATTCTTTTGTTTTTATAATAATTGATGTGTGCACACATATACTCACATTTGTATATGCATGTGCATTCTAAGATTACATTATATGTTAGTAAAACATTTTAGTATTGAAGAGGCTGGAGAGATGAGACAGTAAGGGGTTAAGGCAATTGCATGAGGCCAACCCAGATTTAGTCCCCAGCAATCCAGCACCACCAGGTTATCACTCCTGAGCACAGATCCAGGAATTTTAAAGTAGTATCATAATGGTGTTGATAAAGAACATCTGTGGTTTGTTCCTGATTTTACTGGAAATGTCTACAGGTTTTCTTCACTGAGTACGATATTGACTGTTGATTTGAGATAGTACTAAATGGACATTTAATTTTGTGCCTTTTATTGATACATTAGAATGATAATAGTTTTTCTTTGCTGACCCATTTCTAGGTCATAGTAATGGACTTTCTGATGTTTAATCATATTTGCATTCCTGAGAAAAAAACCTTCTCTGTAGTGGAACATTCTGTTATGAGAATTCTGCTTTTTTTTTGGGTCACACCCAGCGATGCTCAGGGGTTACTCCTGGCTTTGCACTCAGGAATTACTCCTGGCAGTGCTTGGGGGACCACATGGGATGCCGGGGACCAAACCCAGGTCGGCCGCGTGCAAGGCAAACGCCCTACCCGCTGTGCTATCGCTCTGGCCCCTGTTATGAGAATTCTGAATCCAAGTTATTTTTCTTTTTCTTTAAGAAGTTTGCACATTTCCAGGCGCCATCTTGCCACAGCAGCCAGCAGTGAAGAATCCGGGCCAGTGGGCACTGCAAGCTGGAGAATACTCCGGACCCCAGACCAGGCCAACAACACCAGGGTGCCAGACGAAGAAGGTGCAGCATCACTGCCTTCTCCAGATGGAGTGCCAGTGACACTGAGCTTCTACTAACATGCCTCCAGTATGTGGGACTGGGACATCTCCAAACTGCAGGGAGGCACTGGAACGGGGCAGCACCAGCCCAGCTTCCAACATGCCCCTGCCACCGGAAGTCACACCCTCAACCCGCCCTCGGCGCCATATTGCCACAGCAGCCAGTAGTGAAGAAACCGGACCGGTGGGCACTGCAAGTCGGAGAATGCTCCGGATCGAAGACCGGGCCAACAACACCAGGGTGCCAGATGGAGAAGGTGCAACGTCCCCGCCTTCTCCAGATGGAGCCCCGGGGACACTGAGCTTCTACTAACACGATATGTGGGACTGGGATATTTCTCCAAACCACGCAGCCACTTACGTGGCCACACGACCTTTCCTGATATACAAAAAAAAAGAATGCTCGGGAACAGTTCTGCCACCCCAGAGCGTCCATTATCCCAGAGGCACAGAAACCAATCTCGGAATGCAGCAGCTGCTGGCAGACATACTCCTGGACTATGAACTAAGCCATGGCCCCGTGCAGCCCCGGGAGGGGAAGGGCTTCTGTCCCTCGGCCTTTTCCCCTTTGTGGCAGCATGGCGACTGATACTGTTCAGAACCAATTGGACAGAGAGGTAGTAACATGCAGTGATGAGACACATGAGGAATCTTGCGATGGGGCAGGGGGACAGAACCGGCCCTGTCTCCTGCCCAAATGAGACCCCAAGCAGTCGCCCACGAACAGCTCCTCTGCTCCTGAACCGCCATGATCCCAGAGGCACACAAACCAATCTCAGAATGTAGCACCTGCTGGCAGAAATACCTCTGGACTGAATACCAGAATCCCAAAGCTGGGCGGCCACTTTCCCAACATGCAACATCATATGCTCTCGACAATAGATGCCATTCCAACAGGTCTGACTATTGGGGGAAAAACTCAAAATAATGATAGTGAGTTTTCTGTAAAAAAATTGAATGTAATCAAAATAAGGAGAGAGTACAGTGAAAATCATCTGCCACACAGGCAGAAGGGGAGTGGGAGGGCACACAGGCAGAAGGGGAGTGGGAGGGGGGGTATGCTGGGGTTCGTAGTGTGGAACATGTGCACTGGTGAAGGAATGGGTGTTTGATTATAGTATGACTGAGACTTGATCCTAAAAGCCCTGTAACTGTTCTCATGATGACTCAATTTAAAAAAAGAGGTTTGCACATTTCCAAATGTTATTTAAAAAATTTAGTCACCTTGGGGGCTGGAGCGATAGCACAGCAGGTAGGGCATTTGCCTTGCATGCGGCCAACCCGGGATCGAATCCCAGCATCCCATATGGTCCCCCGAGCACTGCCAGGAGTAATTCTTGAGTGCATGAGCTAGGAGTAACCCCTGTGCATCGTTGAGTGTGACTCCCCAATAAAAAGCAAAAAAAAAATTAATCACCATGAAATTTCAAAGTTATTCATGATTGGGTTTCAGGTATACAATATGTTAACACTGCTTCCTTCACTTGTGTCCACTTCCCTCCCCCAATCCATCCCCATTGTTTCCCACCCACCAGTCTGCTTCTATGAGGCGCTCTATCTATCTATCTATCTATCTATCTATCTATCTATCTATCTATCTATCTATCTATCTATCTATCTATGTATCTATCTGTGTGTCTATGGATTTATATATATTAAGTATAATAATATATATGTTTTCATAAAAATATAAACATGTTTTTGCATTGTGATTTACAGTACTATTGTTGATAGAGTTTCGTACATAAAATTATCTTTTATTACAGGATGTATGTGGTCTCTGTTTTAGATTAGGCACTATCAATATAAAACCTTTAAAATGAGCCTTCTTGGTGATCTTCTCAGAGATAAGAATAGTTTCATTTGCTCTGGGTGGCCCTTTGTATATAAAAATTTATTAATTCTTCACACTTGATTTTTATTTATTTTTGACAATACCCACCAGTGGGTGGGGCCTACTCTTGGTTCTGGGTTCTGGAGTCACAGACCATGACTAAATACCAGGGACTAAATGGGGATCCAATGAGCTATCTCCTGGCCGTAATTACTCATACTTTATGCAAAAATTAATTCAGATAGGTTAAATGTAAAATGCTAAAGTAGAGACTTTTTAGAAAATCACATGACAGAAAGGTTTGTGTATCTAGAAGTTGGTGAAGGGTTATCAGATATAGCATCAAAAGAAAGATCTATGCAAGATCCTAAACAATACAACTCCCAAATTTCCATGTCTGAATCCCCAGAACTTGTTAATTTATACCTTGCATGGTGAAAAAGACATTGAAAATGTTATTAAGTTAAGATATAGGAAGATTGTTCTGGATTATCTATGTGGACCCAATTAAATTCACATAGAGTTTAAAAAGATGGAAACAAGAAGCTAAGACTCAGAGAAGGAGATATGACAGAGATAGTAGCTGAAATGATGACTTTGCTAGACAAGGGTCAGGAAGCAAGAAATGCAAACAGCCTTGAAAAGCAGGAATGGTGGGAATAATGGGTTCTATTCTCGCTCCTCCAGAAGTAGCACAACCCTGCAAAAAGTACAATTTTGGACAAGTAAGACACCTTTTTAGGCTTCTTATCAATTCAGGACTATAAAATAATGGTGTTAACTATATGATAACATAACTGTAAAATAACAATACTTGTTGTAGGCCAATATATTTGTGGTAATTTGATACAGCAAGATAATGCGATTAAAAAAGGAGAAAAATTGATAAATCATACTTCACCAAAGTTAAAATCCTTCTCTGATAAAGGCTATGTCAAGAGGATGAAACGATAAGCTGTAGAGTGGGAGAAGGAATCTGCAAACCCTATGTCCAACAAAGGACTATTATTTAGAAAAAATGAAGACCTCTTAACACTTAAAAATAATCAAAACAATTAGAAAACAACCCAAAACCTGGAAGAGATATTTTACTGAGGAGGATGTATAGACAACAAATAGGAACATAAAAGGATGGTCAATACCATCAGCCATTAAGAAAATGCAGTATAAGATTTTTTTATAATGTAAGTGACATTTAACTTTTGATTGATGTGACACCCATTTACAGACACACAGCTTTAATAAACATATTGACAACTATAAACTAGATAAAGGCATTCCTTCAAAAACTAGAAATTGAGCTTCCATGTGACCCAGCAATACCACTTCTGGGAATATATCCCGAGGGTGCAAAAGAGCACAGTAGAAATGACATCTGAACCTGTATATTCATTGCAACACTGTTCACAATAGCCAGAATCTTGAAACAACCTGAGTGCCCTAGAACAGATAACTGGTTAACAAAACCTTGATACACCTACACAGTGGAATACTATGCAACTGTTAGGAAAGATGAAGCCATGAAATTTGCTTATAAGTGGATGGTCATGGAGAGTATCATGCTAAGTGAAATGAGTCAGAAGGAGAGGGACAGACATAGAATAACTGCACTCATTTGTGGAATATAAAATAACATAATATGAGACTGACACCCAAGGTCAGTAGACACAAGGGCCAGGAATATTGCTACATATTTGGAAGTCTGCCTCACGAGCAAGGGAAGAAGGCACCTGGGATAGAGAAAGGATAGCTAAGTCAATGATGGTTGGATGGATAGTTCAGGATAGGAGATGTGTGCTGAAATTAGATTAAGGACCAAACGTGATAGCCTCCCAGTGTCTATTTTGCAAACCCTAATGCCCAAAAGTAGAGAGGGAGTATGAGGGAAATTGTCTGCCCTAGAGGCAAGGGGAGGATTGGGAAGGGGGGACATTAGTGGTGGAAAATGTGCATTGGTGGACGGATGGGTGTTCAATCATGGTATGACTGAGACTCAAACACGAAAGCTTTGTAACTGTTTCTCACAGTGATTCAATAAAAATAGTCAAGGCACCGCACTCATGAATTTCTCCATTTAGAAACCCTGAGTGACCTAGAAAACTGACAGCTTTTGTGGTCCTAGTTTTCCCTTCACCGTCTTTAAATTCTGCTTCTGTGTTTTATAAATTCACCAATAATGTATGAACCTTAGACACCCCACTCCCCACCCCAATAATGCTATAACTCAAATCTCTATGCTTTCATTCTAATATGGCACTGGATGTGCCCTGTATTCTCCAGGATTTGTGAGTAATAAACCTTGTGGTTTTAAAGTTTCCTGAAGTGCATCTTGTAGCCATGATAAGAATTACAAAGGCTGGTTCAGCTCCAGTCAGGGAAATGTTTCTGTGGGTTTGCCACAGTAATGTGGGCCTGGATACGTTCCCCAGGTATTTTAGCTCATTGTTTCATTTAGTTTTGTCATAGCCTAAGACTCATGAAGAACAAAAAATACAAACTAAAACTACAATAAGATTTTGCTTAACATGTTTCAGAATGGCTAAAACAATGACTACAAAATTGCAAAGACAATGACTCCCTCATACATTGTGATGGGAATATAAAGTGATAAAGCCACTCTAGAAAATGGTGCTATGTTTTTTTTTCTAAAAAATTAAGTATAAATTTTCCATATGACATAGCATTTGCACTCCAAGGCGTTATCCCAGATAAATTAAAACTTATATGCACACAAAAACATGTACATGGTTTTTTATAGCAGCTCTACTTGGAAATAGTTCAGAGGTCCAGCAATTAATGGTTAAGCAAATTCTGGTAGACCTAATCCATGCAATACTACTTGGCAGTAAAAAAGGAATAAGCTAATGCTACTTAATAACTTGTATGATGTTAAGGCATCGTGCTTAGTAAAAATGGCCACTTTCAGAATATCATATATTATATGATTACATTTGTACATCATCTTTGAAATTATAAAAATATAGACAGAAAAGAAATCAGTTAATAACAGAGGACAATGTAAGAGGTAATTAACCTGTATGTAATTATACAGGTAATATGAGGGAATTCCTTTAATGGTTTATAGGCAATTGGGTATCATTATGGTTATGTGGGTTACACAAATCTATATAAGTGATCAAATTGCATAGACAGACATGTGTATATATGTGTGTAATATATGCATATTCATATTCAAATAAATTTGTATAAAAACAGTGAAACTGAGTAAGAAATATAGTCTAACAGTATTATATCAGTCTCAATTTCTTGTTTCAATATTGTACTACAATTACATAAAATGCAACCTTTTGGGGAAGCAGAGTAGAGGGTCAAATGACTTTACTTTTGCAATAAGTGTTCTTTTCAATCATTTCCAAATAAAAAGTATGTAAGATGTTTATTGTAAGTTTTCATTGCTATTTATTTTTTTGAATAGAGGACACCCCCGGTGATGCTTACGGAACCCTCAGGCCACTCCTGGTGATTTTTAGCCAACTAGCCAGCAGTTTCATGCTAGTACTAGAGGGTGGAGTGTAACTGGAGACCTCCAGTGCCCTATCCAGTGCTTCTGGCAGGAATATGCAATGCCTGTATTGTCTACTTGACCGGATATTTATTTATTTATTTTAACTTTTTAAATCAAATTACTGTGAGATAGACCCTCACAAATGTGTTTATGATTGGATTTCAGTCATACAGTATTCCAACACCCATCCCTCCACCAGTGTACATTTCCCAATACCAGTATTCCCATGTTCCTCCCATCACCCCTCACCCCCTGCCTGCCTCTATGGCAGGTGCTTTTCTTCTCTCTTTCTCTCTCCCTCTATCTTTCTTTCTCTCTCTCCCCCCCACTTTTGGGCATTGTGGTTTACAATATTAATAGTGAAAGGTTATCAAGAATATCCCTTTACTTACTTTTAACACTCAGTTCTTTTCCAGCATGATCACTCCCAGCTATTATTGTGACACCAGTCTCTTCTCTACCTTACCTACCCTCAGGCCCACACACACTCGTGGTTAGATCCAACCATTGACCAGTCCTCCTAACCTCTGTTTTCCCTGGACATGGATATTAGTTCTTCTAATATATATACATATATATATTATATTATATACTACAAATGAATGAAGTCATTCTATATCTGTCACTCCCTCTCCTTCTGACTCATTTCACTCAGCATGATATTCTCTATGTCCATCCATTTATAAGCAAATTCCATGATTTCATTTTTCCTAACAGCTGTATAGTATTCCATTGTGTAGATGTGCCATAGTTTCTTTATCCATACATCTGTTCTTGATGGACTGATTTTTAAAAGTTTACTACAGTGTATATATTCTTCCTAAAAATATTTTTGGGGCTTGGTCACTCTTGGGCTTACTCTTGTCCCTGTGCTCAGGTATCATTTTTGGAAGACTCAGAACATATGGTGTACTTGGGATCAAACCTTGCTCAGCCATGTGTGTCTAAGGCAAGTTCCTTCCCCACAGCAGTAGCTCTCTATCCCCAATTCCACAAAATTTATGGTAGTTTTTCTTAAACATTACTTTTTCATTCACGTAATATAAAAGTCACCATTTCTTAAAATTTATTTTTGTTTTTTACATTTAAAAGTTATTTTATTTATTATTTTTTAAAAATTTTCACTGTATCACTGTATCACTGTCATCCCATTGTTCATCGATTTGTTCGAACGGGTGCCAGTAATATCTCCATTCATTCCTGTATTGTATTAGTGGACCCCAACGGCGTCTGCTCTCACCAGGAATACGAAGAGCATGTTGTTGTTACTGTTTTGGGCATATCAAATAAGTCACGGGTAGCTTGCCAGGCTCTGCCATGATTTTTAAATTTTCATTTAGGTAATAGGATAACAAGTGTTTCAGTTTTGAACAATGATGTACAAAGTTACTGTACAGCTCCACCACCAAATTGCCCATGACTTCATCCCTCTGTTATCTCAGGTCCAACCTTTCTTTTCCTTTCCCATTTCCCTATTATTTGTTAATTTACAGTTATGTGTGTTTAGTTTTGTTTTGGGGTCACACTTGGCTGTGCTCAGGGGTAATTTCTAGCTCGGCACTCAGGAATCACTCCTGGCAGTGCTCAGGGAGCCATATGGGATGCTGGGGATTGAACCTAAGTTCACCGAATGCAAGGCCTTACCTGTTGTATTATCTCTCCGGCCCCAACTACCAACTATGGTTTTTGACCTCTCTTAGCACCAGCCATGTGTTCAAAACCTATGCTCTAGTGTTGCATCCAAGACCCATTTTATTTTTAAATTTTTATTTAATTATTTTTTAACTTTTGGGCCGGAGTGATAGCACAGCGGGTAGGGCGTTTGCCTTGCAAGCGGCTGACCCGGGTTCAATCCCCGGCATCCCATATGTTCCCCCAAGCACCGCCAGGAGTAATTCCTGAGTGCAAAAGCCAGGAGTCACCCCTGAGCATCGCTGGGTGTGACCCCAACGGCAAAAAAAAAATAACTTTTAAATTTTATTTTCAAAGTTGTTCACAATAATTGATCACATTCAATATTTCAACACCAATCCCACCACCATTACACCACCTTTATTTCAAATTCTCCGACTACCACCCAAGACTGCTCCAAAGAGAGATGTTAAATAATTTATTTTGTATTGTTTGTTATGAATAATTGACTAAACATGATCCAAAAAGTTTTCCTTAGAGGAAAGTGTGTGAGAATTGTTGTATCTCACCTTGGAGCCATAAAGCCCTGTATTATAGATCACTAACATGTTGGATGGTGATTTTGGGGTCTGGATGCCTCTCTATAGCATGCTGCTATCTTCTGAGATTCATTTGTGAGTCTCTGGATCATGGCTGTTAATGCAGTTAAATGGCACCCAGAGGCAGTTCAGGGATGTGACTGCCAGGTAACCAGATGCACAGGGAAATGGGAGGAGGTGCCTATTCTCAATTCTGGTTCAGCCTGGAGATTTCAGTCGCAAGTCTTTCATTCTTGGGTCTTTTAGCAAATTCAGTCTCATGTGTGAGGACTCGAGGTGAGCCTGTGAAGGTCGGCCATGAGCATGGTGGCAACTGGGTTCGGCTGCCAGGGTTCTTTTGGGGAAGGCAGAGGGACACACCTGCCCCCTTCTGATGTGCCCAATAAAATCAGCCTGATGTGGGTTGTGAGACATCTATGCCGTGTGTTGCTCTCTCCTGAGATTCATTTATGAGTATTAAATTATATATATATATATATATATACTTTAATTGAATCACCATGAGATAGATCACCATAAAGCTGTTCATGATTGGGTTTCAGTCATGCATGTTCCAACATCAATTCCTCCACCAGTGTATATTTTCCACCATCAATGTTCCCAGTTTACTTTCCACCACCTTTCTCCTCTCTCTCTGTCTCTCTCTCAACCTAAATCTCTCCTTTTGTGCATTATGGTTTGCAGTACAGGTGCCAAGAGGTCGTCACCATGTTTGCTCAGGGCGTTCAGCATTCTTATCTGGAAGGTACATCTGAAGTAGCTTTTTCTTAACTGGGTGGCAGCTTTCAGGTGTGGACGCAATTGCCATTTAAAAAAACAAAATTTAATGGGTATATTCACAAGGTTGTGTCACCATCACTATTAATTCTTTTGTTGTTGTTCCAATAAAACTTTATTTACAAAATCAGTTGCTAGCAACTATACTATGTGGTCTCCCATTTATACCATCCTTTACTTGGGGGAAGTTTAGGGGACCATGCCTGGTGGTTCTCAGGGGCTACACCTGGCTCTGTGCTCAGGGAACCATAAGTGGTGCTGCGTATCAAACCAGGGTTGGCTGCAACCATTCTTAAAGTGAAAAAAGTAGTATACATTCTCAATTATTTTATTATTTTAATTTTCGAGACAATGAGTATTATCCTCCAGAAAGTGACCAATTAATGGCATAATTATATAAAATTTCATGTTATAAGGAGAATCCCTGAGGACCTCTGGGTGTGCTCTCCAAACCTAAATGGATAAGTTGATAAATAAATACAAAATCGTGAGTGAAGTTGTGAATCTAAACCTGTTTAATGGGCTTCAGTTCTATGTAATTTTTACCCTCACTGAAGCTCCAATATCAGTTTTCAGTTGCTCTTCACAAATTGACACCCTTATCTTTTCCAGTTTTAAAAATATTTATTTATTTTTGGTTTGGGGGAACACTCAGAGATGTTTAGGTTATTGTTCTGTGCTTAGGGGTCACTTCTGGTGGTGTTGCAAGTTGAACCTGAGTCTACCAATTCTACAAGCTTTTCAATCACTCCCCAAAGTTATTTCATTCCCATTAGCAGTCACTCATTCAATTTTCTGCTCTTACCCATCCCATCTTTAGCAATTACCAGTCTTTACCCCCTCCATTTCTTTGTACCCTTTCTTTACATTTTACAGAAATGGAATAATTTGTAGAAGTTGTCTCTGGTTTCTTTCAATTAGCATAATGTTTGCAAGTTTCATCTATGTGATAGCATGTACAAGTCATTACTTTTATAGAAGATCACATTTCAGTGCACAAATATACTGCATTTTATTTATCATTTCATCAAATGATCTCTGAGTTGCTTCCATTTTTTGTGATTATAAATTATGCTGTGATAATTCGTGTACAGTTTTTTTAGAGCCTCCAATGCGGCATCGTTGGGAAGGACAAGTAAAGAGAGGCTTGTAAAATCTCAGGACTAGGACGAATAGAGACATTACTGAGACCACTTGAGAAATTCGATGATCAACGGGATGGTGATGATGATGATCAATTAAAAATAAATTGATTGATATTCTGTGGTGTCAGTTGTGATTGAGATTCTATTACTGATGCTTTCTAATGCACATTTTTCTAACACCACACAAATCACCAGTGTACCAAGTTCCATCCTCCAAAACTCCAATGTTCCTCCCATTCAACCCCTCCCCTACCAACTCAATTGTATGGAATAGTTCTCCCTTTGGTCCTTTGTTGATACCTTTCTTGTTGACTGAAGTCAAGGGGCAAAACAAATAAACCAAAACAAACTCAAACCTGTGGGTTCATAGGACTGTTTGAAAATTGGGTTGTTGCCTTGTTCTCCCCATATCTCTTACTGCTTCCCTTCAAATTTGATTTATCAAGTACTATCTGGGTTTGTTGACTTCTTTTCTTACCCGTGAGATCCTACACTTTCCCAGAATTCTTTCTACTCAGATACTTCATGACTTTGGGACATTCTTAACGGGGGCGATCCAGCTTCTGTTACATGATTGTCAGTTCCTGGGTCTCTGGGATACCATAGTGGACTTTGTGTTCATCAAATAGCTTTTGCAGGGCACTGATATAGAGTGTATGGTATTTGTCCACAGTCTTCTTGTCCGGATCCTTAATCCTTGGTACTGGTATGGGCTCCCCAACTATGGGAAAGGAGAAGAGACAAGCATTAAAGTGTCCCCAACTAAAACTGCTAATTCCCCAGAGTGCCACAAAGTGAAACTCACTATATAGGTCTCTATCCTTTATATTCTTTTCCTTCAGTCTAGCCCCATCCAGATCCATATCTTCTAGACATCTAATCTCATGCATGCTCATGCAAATTAACAGCAAGTTCAGAAGAGCACTCAATAATATGCAGAAAACCCAGGTATGCAGGACTTGTGATTGAAAACTCCAGGTTCAATGGAACTGGGAATGGGTGACCTCCCCCCCACCCCGTGTTCCCCTGTTTCCAGCAACATGGCAGTAATGCCCATAAGCCACCTCTTGCTGGCGCCAGATAATCTTACCAATGGCTATGATCCAGTGACTCATTGTTCTTCTCTTAGAATAAAGCATAAAACAACTCACCATAGCCATCCCGCCGGACCCTGTGCCAGGCTGTTTCACTTGGGGGACCCCAGATGGGGGTGGGTGAGGGGTGGGTGAGGCCCCTCCCCACCCCAAGGGATCCATCCCCAGCAGCCAAAATCCTCCAGAACACAACCCCTGTCATACTCATGGCTGCTCTCCACATGTTTGGGTCGAGCCTCACCCACGAGTAAACCTATTCCTGGACCACTCAACTCGACCTCTCATACCTCGCACCAACTCATATTTCAAGAGTAGCATTCCATATTAGATGGGGTTTAAAGTAGAAGGCAACCAACCTTAGAGGGAAATATATTTTTATAGATTTTATCTATATATATCTACATAGATATAAGCACACAAGGCTCAACCCTCTAACAACATATTAGTATTCTCTTATAGAAGGGCTTAATGGCCCCTGAGTGAAATACAACAATCTTCAGATACGCTCCCTTAAGGAAAGTTTTTTGGAACATTTTCAGTGGTTTATTCATAACAGACAATACAAAATAAATTATTTCGGTTCTGCTTTGGGGCAGGTGTTAGGTTTTGGGATGGAAACATCCAAACTATGGTGGTGGGAAGGTGTAATGGTGATGGAATTGGTGTTCGAATATTAAACATAATAAAATATTGTGAACTACTTTATAAAAATAAAATTAAATTTAAAAATAAATAAATTAATTAAAAATAAAAATTAAAGGTTTCGAGGGGGGAAAAAGTGCATTCAAGGAATGTATGTGAATGATAGTGCTCTCTGGCAGCTGTTGAACTGTGTCCCACCCAGGAATAGCCACAACTCTTATCTGCTTACTTGTCCTCCCTACCTTACTGTCAACCACACCCTCTGTAATTTGCACTGCCCATCCCAGTTGTATGCTGGATCCCCTCGACCTTGATGGATGATGGGAGGAGGAGGTGGGTGAATCAGGGAGGGTGAGGAGAATGGGGAGGACCAGGATAGTCTAGAGATACTGAAAAGCTCACCAACAGTTGTAATGGGTCGATTGAAAGGCAGGAAGCCCCAGGATCCTCGAGTGAGACCCCGGCCATGGAAAGTACAGAAATTTAGTCCCAGGATTTTTTTAAATGTATCTTGAAAGTTCTTTTGGAAAAACCTTTTCCACGTGCCTTCAGGGAAAGTCTCTTGATTGAAAACTTCATTCTCACCAAAGGAATAGGAAGGGACAAGATATGCTCTGTAAACATAAAGGCAAAGGTATAAGTTCATTCAGGAAGCTCTCTCATGAACACTCTCCACGGTGGAAATCTTTCCAATCTCCCTATTAATTACAGGACAAGAGCCTAAGTTCCCAAACATCTCCAGCTTGTGTCTCATTCCTGAAGTCTTCCACTCTTCATCCCAATTCACCTTTTGAAGGTTGCTGATACTTCTTGTCCTTTGTTAGGAATAACTAATCTTAGTCCATCTAACTGCTTTTGTTGCACACAGTATCCAGCGAATCTTTCTAGATCTGTATCTTTGGGAAGCCAGAGTTATAGTACAGTGGATAGAGCCTTTGCTTTGCATGCGGCAACCCAAGTTCCACCCCAGCACCCTATATGGTCCCCTGAGCCCTGTTTGGAATGATCTCTGAGCACAGAACCAGTAGTCAGCCCTGTACACTGCCTGATGTAGTATCCCCCCCACCGCAAAAAAAAAAAGAAGCCCTGCATTTCTAATGCCACTCTTCTCTTTAGGACTTTTTTCAAGGCTTGACACTTTTTGTTTTATTTTCAATTTTCTTTTATTTTGGAACCACATCTGGTGGTACTTGGAGGCTACTACCAATTTTGTGTTTGGGGATAATAACTCCCTGCACTGCTGGGGGACCAAATATAGTTCGGAGGGCACAAACCAGGACCAATTTTGTTCAAAGTTAAGTGCCTTAATCTTTTTACTATCTCTTTGGCCCCAGACATCTTTGTACTATGATGTTTAGTGTGGCCTTGGTACTTTAGTCCTGCTACCTGACTAGTTTCTCCTCTCCCCACTCTTCTTTGGAATCCACTTGACTATTGTTAATCAGCCAAGTTTTCTCTTTTCTGTTTGTACTTTCTGCTCCCTCTGCTGGAAATGTCTTCCTATACCTTCAGGTAGCTAATTCTATTTTTCCCCTTTAATATTCTGTTCTAATTTTATTCCCTTGAAAAACTTTCTTGTCTACCTTTAAATCCTCCCACCACAGTGTGGATTAGATACTCCTCATCTGGAGCTTCCCTCTCCTACACTAGCAGTACTCTAACCCTGTATCATAGTTATCTCCTTATTTTTTGACTCCCCATAGACAGAAAGCCTATAAAAAGTGGGAGGTGTGTGTCTAATTCATCTAGCTCTGGCATACATGATTGTTTCTGTAGTCTTCAGTGAGTGCTTTTTCCCTTTTTGTTCTGACTGGCATATATTACTAGTAGTTCAGTTCACAATTCAGATGTCATCATGTCATCCACTTCTATAATGGATCAGTCTTTCCATGAGTTGATACCCTCATAGTACTCTGTACAAGTCTCTGTTATTACAAGCTATTAATTCAACAAGTATTGAATCCCTTTTGGGTATGAGCACTGTGTGCTTTTAAGCTATGGTGATACAACAATAAGCCTAACAGATTTTTAAAAAATTCTCTGTCTTTAAGGAGCTTACCTCTTTTCTTGTCTCTTGGGCCACACCCACCAAAGCTCAGGGGTTACTCCTGGCTCTGCATTCAGGAATAACTCCTGGTGCTGCTCAGGGACCATATCGGATGTGAGGGATCAAACTGAAGTCAGCTGCATATAAGGCAAGCAGTCCAGTAGTACTCACTGTACTATAGCTTTGACCCCTGAAGCTTAACTTTTTAATAATTAATTAATTTTGGGTTTAAGGCAACAGTCGGTGGTTCTCAGAAATTATTTCTAATTTTGTGCTTAGGGGATCACTCCTGGCGGCATATAGGGTACCATATAGAGTGCCAGGAATTGAACCTGGGTCACCCATGTACAAGGACAGCACCCTGATGCCTGTACTACTTTTCTGGCCCTATTTTTATTGATGTAAGAGCTACAATAAGCAATGATAGGAACTATATAATTTCATGACATGTAAGATTGTTGCATGGCAGAGCCTGACAAGCTACCCGTGACATATTTGATACGCCAAAGACAGTAACAACAACGTGCTTTTTGTTTTCTTGGAGCGAGCAGAAGCCATCGGGTCACACTAGCACGTGACAGGGACAAATGAAGATGTTACTGGGGCCTGCTTGAGCTAATCGATGAACAACGGGATGACAGTGATACAGTGATACAGTGAAGGTTATAAGTGCAATGAGGGAGTGGGATAGTCAGGATGCATCTTATGAAGAAAAGATATTTTAGCAAAGAACTAAAGAGTTAAGGGAATGAGCTAAGCAGGATTTTTAAAAGAAATGTTTCAGGAAGAGATCCCCTTAAGGCTGGAGCTCATGTCCTATATTAGGGACAGGAAATAGTTATAATGGAGTGAGCAAGGGGAAGATCAGTGGGAGATAATATTTGAGAGGTTAAAAGAACTAAAATATTTAGGATCTAGCAGACCCTTGGAAAGATTTCAATTTTTGATTAGAGAGGGGAGGGAGATAGCTGTTGGGTCATTTAGAATAACGACACAATATGATATGTTGAACAGGATCATTCTAGTTACAGTTGAGAATAGGCTCTTGGATGTGGTGAAGGCAGGGACAGAATCAGAAAACACAATTAGGAGATTTTTGTAATAATCCAGAGAAGAAATGATGTTAGATTAAATGAACAGATGTTAGTCAAGATAGTGAGTGGTTGATTTCTGGTTAGATGTTATAATTGTGCATACATCTGTCTTTCTCCACTGGACTATAGTTCTTTAAAGGGAAAGACCAAGTCTAATTTATTTTTATATCCTCGACACTTGGAATTATGCCTTCTAATTATGTTTGATTACTAAGAATTGAATATATTCAATACATATTGAATATATCCTATTTACCAAACCAGATTATAAGCTCCTTGGAAACAGTGAACATGTCTTATTTATCTTTGTACGCCCTATGGTATCAAAATTCTACATAATGATTTGCTATGAAGCTCCATTTCTCAAGGACTCCAGCCTATCAGGATAATGGGAAGAAAATAAACGACTTCCAACTCCATGTAAGAACTCACCAAAATGTCTCTGGTAATCCCAGTACCCTTAAAACATAACATGAGTAAGTAGAGAGAAGCAGTAAGAGGGTGGAAGGGGTTCCTTCTTACAGGTTTCTAAGAGAGGGAAGCATGCGCTAGAGAATTTATGGCACTCTTGATGATAGGACAGTAAATCTTAGGGACTCACCCTGTTTTCAGTGCCAACTTCACAAAACCTTTGCGATTTTTAAGGACGATGGTAGATGCTCCAGGTCGGCACAAGAGAGCTTCAGCAGCTCCACCCACCACAACAATCACAGCATTGCCTGAGTTTTTGCAGGTCAGAAAATACCTCAAGGATGACTCACACACTGGGCGCACTCCTGTGAAACCAAAGAGCCAAGTGGCATAACAAACATGGTTCCTGAGACTGGATGATAGGGTTCCTTCAGGCTTTCCCTTCAGTTCTTCTGTTTCTCAACTTGTGATTTTTTACTCTTCTGTCTTTCACATGAGCTTTACAGACTGGGTGAACCCTAGTCTGAGGTCCTTTGGGTCAGTTTCTTGCCTTGGAGACCTGTGTTACTGGAGCGAGGGCTATATTGAATTCCTCTTCGCATGTCCTCTTAACTCAATAATGTTAAGGCCCACCCTCCCCTATCTACGAACCATAGCTTCCTTCTACTTTCTCCCAGCTGACAGTGATGGAGACTCTACAAAGTTCTGTCCCCTCCCTCTAGTGATCAGCACTTTCCACCAACCTGTTTTATTCTTAACCTGCTGGCCACAGGAGAGCCAGTTGCTGTAGTCTCTGGAGAGTAGGCAAAGTGAAGAACATACTCAAGCCAAACTGAGAGTAAAGAACCTACCAAAACCAAGCTGGAATGTAGATGAATCATGGAATGAGGGTGACTCCTACTTCTCAATAACAATCACAGCCTTTCCTCGCTTCTGTTTTTATCCTTGCCCTTTCCTTACCTTCGATTTTTTCCAGGATGGCAGAAATGGTCTCCAGGCCTCAGTCACCAAAAAAGGCTGCTGCTCCAGGTTGATATCAATCTCAGAGGTGAGCAGCGCATATTCTAGCTCTCTAGTGCTTCTACATGGAGCCTCCAGGTAAATGCACCCGACCTTTTAATTTTTGATTTAAGTTTTTATTTGGAATCCAGAAAGATGGGTATTCATATTACTCTGGCTTGAAGTTGGGCCTGAGAAAGTTGTCCTGGATTCTGATGCTTATTATTTAACCCTTAAAATATCATATAAATTTGATGAGGCTCTCAGAGGATAGCCATGGGTCAGCAAGGTACCAACTAGTTTGTGAGACTTTAAAATGTCTTTAAAATAACCTGAGATAATATCGACCATATAAATGACTAGCTAAAAAGTCCAACTGATATCGCAGAAATATTCTGGCAAGGTTCATCTGAGCTGCCCAATTCATGCCTGATTTTCCCTACATTTAGGTTTGATATTTAGTTTTTGATTTAGTTTTTGATTTCCATTTTGTCTTTGATCCTGTACTCCAGCACTTCTGTGTCCTCCTCTGAAAGGATTATGGTCAATGTGTATGAATTCCTATAACTTAATCTGCTGCCTAAAGAAACCCTGCTTCACAGATCTTGGATGAACTTGATAACTGTCTACCTGCTCCTGCTTGTTGACCTATTGTGTTGTGGATGAATTTGAACTGAAGCCCTCTTTCAGCAGGGAGTGATAGTAAACTGATTTTCCATGCATATTGGGAGTGTAGTCTGAGGTACGTCAGATAATAGAATGGACTTCTACTCACCCACTGCCATCACATATTCTCGCACAATTGGGATCCAGAAGAGCCCCTCCAAGGTCCCTAAAGATGGGGTGATGTCTGGAAAAATCTTAGAAACGCCAGTGGCCTCAGTGGCAAAGTTGATGAAGACACCATGAGAGAAAATGCCATGGGGGTGGTTCACAATGACATAGTTGTGATCAGGTGAGAGATCATGGGTCTTCACCAGCTGTTAGGAGATTTAATCAGAAAAGTGGGTAGGAAGAAGAGGATATGTGAACTCAGATCCTAGCATGTAGTCTGTGCTGCCCTTAAGGATCCTCAAATCTCTATTTTTTTGAGTGTCATCATTCTCATAGGATTTCCAAGGGATGCTCAGAGAGGCAGATCTAGGTTTGCCTCTGCCAGTAAGGATTTCAATTCAACCATCTCCCCATCTTTCCATCCCTCTAGAGACCCTACTCTATATGATGCCTCTAGACCTGGAACTTCATGCTGATAACCAAAGTCTTTGAAAACATAAAACTGAGTGGGGGTGAAGTATCTGGGAAACAGGAAGTAAAGGCACCCAGAGGAAGGTTAATTACCTTTACTGGGAAGTAACTTTGGAAATACTTCCAGAGGGTCCAGTTTCTTACCCAAGCTGAACGCCTACCACCTGTGAGAATAAAAAAAGGAAGGAAAGAGAAAGTAGGATATTGCCAATACCTCTACCTTTTTCAGAGGTGATTCTATAATCTTCAGGTCACAGGAACTACCATACTCTCACAATTTCATATTTCTAGGGCACAGAGCTACATATATATTCCTATAAATCAAAACCTCAAGAAGACGTAAGGAAGTGCATCCTTCTTTGGGCCAAGTCAAGGAAACAGACTGAAGCTGGGAACATCTACCTAGAAACTCCAACATTTTAATTCTTCCTGGGGCACTTGAAGGGGCCGCTGTTCTCTGCTGAACTTCACTCCATCTTCTCTCCTTTCCCAACTGCCCTCTTTATCTTCTTTCTTCCTTCTCTCTATTTCCCCTCTACTTGCCCTTACACTTTTACATTCTCTTTCCCCTTCTTTCCTCTTTCTACACTCTTTCTCTCTGCCTCTTTCATTCATTCCCTTCACCGCCCTCTCCCTGTGATTCCATCTTTGATAAGACAAGGACCCTCCACCCCTTTCCCCTAACACTTACCTTGAATGTGGGTGTCCCAATCATAGGCAAGCCAGACTAAGGGGAGCAAAGACAACACCCAGTACTTAGTGAACATCAGATAGAAGGGTATCAGGAGAATAGGTATAAGTCCTGTGGAAGACACAAAGGGTTCATACTCTTCAGTTCTCTTCAAGTTTTAGTGCATAACCCTTTTCTCTGCTTTATACTGAAAAGGCAGGTCAAGAGTTGTGTGAGACCTTTCTCTTCATCTTGGCTCCCTCGAGTCCCTGCAAACTTGCTGTGGACTGGACTGACTTCGAATCCCTGGATACTGATGTCCTCGATGACTCAGTGTGTAACTGGAAACAGTAGACAAAATTCTAGCATGCTCTCAACCGGGGTCAAAGGACAGCATTAACACCTTGGGCCAATGACTGTCATCTTCATTCTGGAACTCAGAAAGTCCTTTCTAAAAGCCTGGCTCCAAAATAAATATATAAAATCTTGACTCTTCTTCCTTATGAAATTGCTCAGCCAGCACATTCCACAGTGGCGAAGAATAACCTATGGTTTGTACAGGCCATAAGATGATGAGATACAATATACATTAAAAACTTTTTTTCATGTTCAATTTTTTTCCCACTCAAAATGTCTCAAAGTTTCAGAAGGAAAAATTTATCTCTGTTAACGAAGGGCCACATCAGGCTCTTCTGTTAAATACAAATGTGATGCTTCTTACAAAAGTGAAAATCAAATTAAATTTTATTTCTTTTTTCCTTTATTTTTTATTTTTTTATTAGTGAATCACCTTGAGGTACAGTTACAACTTATAAACTTTCATGTTTGAATTTTGTTTACATCCCTCCACCAGTGCCCATTCTCCTCCACCAATGTTCCCAGTATCCCTCCTACCCTCCCACCTCATCCCCCACACCTCACCCCACCTCTGTGGCAGGGCATTCCTTTTTGTTCTCTCTCTCCTTTTGGGTGTTGTGGCGAATTGCATTTGAAAATCTGTTTTCAGTCAGGGTTAGGAGATAGTGCAGGGGTAAGCACTTGCCTGACATGCGGCACATCACAATTCTATACCTAGTACTGCATATGGTCCTCCAGTACTACCAGGAGTGACTACTGAGCACAGAATCAGAAATACCCCTGAGTACCACTGGGTGTAGCACCTAAATCCAAAATAAAATAAAATCTCCATCCATGAGCACACAAAGATAAGTACCCATAATGTCAATCTAAAAAAAATCATTCATCTAAGGGTCTAACAGTGACATCTTTTTAAAATTTTTTTGCTTTTTGGGTCACACCCAGAAATACTCAGAGGTTACTTCTGGCTCTGCGCTCAGAAATTACTCCTGGTGGTGCTTGGGGGGCTATATGGGATGCCGGGGATTGAACCCAGGTTGGACGAGTGCAAGGCAAATGCCCTACCTGCTGTACTATCACTCTGGCCCTCTTTGACATCTTTATACTACATCAGGGTGGATAAAAGTTTGAGAAAAGGGGAAGAAACTCAAGACTCACCTTCAGATTTATCTCTTGCATTTTGGACACAGATAAAAATAACGAGGAAAAGAGAAAATGAGCATTTCTTTTAAAATCCATGTTATGGAGCGAAATAAAATTTAGTGATGACTAAATCTCCCTTACAAGAACTGGCTAAGGGTTTGTTTGTAATTAAATAGGAAATAGTGGTGGGAGGATTTTTATGGATGTCTGTCACAATTTTATCTGCTACAGATAAAAGTCCTGTCAGTTCTGACCCTCATCAATGATATGAAATTTATCAGGAAAGTTTCAGAATAAAACAAAATTAAATATGAATAATTAATTAAAATAATTCTATAGTTTAATTTACATATTATTAAAATCTGTTTAGTCTGTATCTTTATTAAGTAGAACTTGTTACTTCCTGGTAACAAGGGATGTCATGAATATCCATAGCTTTATTGAAAGATAAATATGTTTTAAAACAATATATAAACTTAAATAATTAGTGTTTTGTTAGCATTTATGATATTTAAATGTGATTTTATTAAGAAAGATTAGTGATGAATTATTGTGTATCATCACCTATGTCATATGTTTCAACTATGTCTTAGAGAGAGTCTAACCTAGAGCCAACTCAGGAAACACCAACCCCAATGTAATCTATTGAAACTGCAGGTATAGCAATTTAGATCATAGGGAAACTGCCAGCACAGTCTGTTTGAATGTCATTGGTGCTATGCATGGTGAAAGAAATGGAATTTCAGGAAAAGGAGAAACACAGGCAAAACTTGAAAGGAGAGTTAAAGCTTATGAAAAAAAGTTTGTGGCAGCAAGCAAAGGTAACTGAGGAAGGGATGAAGAACTAGCATTTATATGGATGTATGCATGACCCTCCATTAGGTCTTGTATACCAAACCATTAGACAAGATTATTTTCAACACATCGTTCAAGTTCAAATGAGGAGTCTTGGGATGAATTATTAAGGAGAGAGTTCACATATAAAGTAGGTACATAATATAGTTTGCTCTGAAGACGGTTAAGACATCTACAGAAGTATATATTTTTCCGTAAGTATTTTTAAAATTATATATATTATATATAATATATTATATATAATATATATTAAGTTATAAAAGTTCCTTAATATGATGCTTAATTTCCTAATGATGCTTAATGTTTTTTTGCGTATGTTTGAATTATGTATATCCTCTTTGGTGATATCCTTGTTGAAATATTTGGCAATTTTTTCAATTGTTGTTTTTGTTTATTGTTGAGTTTTGAGGGTACTATATAAATTCTGGATGCAAATCTTTTATTACTTATGTGATTTGAAAACCCCTTCTCTTACACCAAAGAGACTGGTACACATCAAAAAGAACAAGAACAACCAGTGTTGGCGCGGGTGCAGGGAGAAAGGAACTCTCATTCATTGTTGGTAGGAATGCTGACTGGTTCAGTCTTTTTGGAAAACAATATGTGTATTCTTCAAAAAGTAGAAATTGAGCTTCCATTTGACCCAGCAATTTCACTTTTGGGAATATATCCCGTTGGTGCAAAAATGCACAGTAGAAATGACATCTGCACCTGTATGTTTATTGCAGCGCTATTCACAATAGCCAGAATCTAGAAACAACCCGAATGCCTGAGAACAGAAGATTGGTTAAAGAAACTTTGATACATCTACACAATGGATAACTATGTAGGTATTAGAAAAAAATGAACTCATGAAATGTGCTTATAAGTGGATGGACATGTAGAGTATATAAATGGATAGACATGGAGAGTATCATGCTAAGTGAAATGAATCAGAAAGAGAGGGACAAAGAATGACTGCACTTATTTGTGGAATATAAAATAATATAAATGATAGTGACACCCAAGGACAGTAGAGACAAGGGCCAGGAGGATCATTCCATGGTTGGAAGCCTGCTGCATGTGCTGGGGGAGAAGGCAGTTGGGATAAAGAAGGGACCACTACGTCAATGAAGGTTGGAGGGATCACTCGGGACAGAAGATGTGTACTGAAAGTTGACAAAGGAACAAATATAATGGTCTCTCAGTACTTGTATTGCAAACCATTATGCCACAAAATAGACAGAAAGAAGAAAAGTGACTGCCATAAAGGCAGGGGGTGGGGTGGAGTGGGGGTGGTGGGAGGGATAATTGGACATTGGTGGTGGAAAATGTACACTGGTGGAGGGATGGATGTTCAATCATTGTATGACTGAAACTCAATCATGAAAGCTTTGTATCTGTATCTCACGGTGATTCAATTAAATAAAAATCAACAGCATGCAGGGAAATTGCCTTCTTTGCATCCCATTCAGGTTTGATCCCAAGTACCCTATAATGGTCCCCAGAGCACCATCAAGAGTGATTCATGAGCACAGAGCTAAGAGTAAGCCCCGATCACTGTCAGGTATGGCCCCAAAACAAACAACAAAAAAGTCCATTGGTCATATCTACGTGGGTCTATTTCTGAAGTCTCAGTTCTGTTCCATTGATCAGTGAAGTGATTACTGTAGTTTTACACTATCATAAAACCAGGTATTCCTTTCATCCAACTTTACTCTTTTCATAATTCTTTTCATTATTCTGGTCCCTTTATTTTTATATATAAACTTTAGAACCAGCTTGTCTATATCTAAGAAAACTTAATGGAGTTTTAAAATTAAACTTTTCGTTTCATTGTCACTTTATGCAGACATTAAAAATGTTAGGACTATTTTAATAAAATCCCACATAACCTTTGCTTAGTTCTAACTGTTAACATTTTACATTTGATGTAATCTCTAAATATAAGCATAAAGGTTTGTATTTGAGAGTACTCTGCAGATATCACAGTACTTTGCCCCTAAATACCTGAATATTTTCTAAAAACAAAATTTTTTTCTAGTACCATTATCAAATTTGGGAAACAGTATTTATACACTGTCACTGTCACTGTCATCCCGTTGCTCATTGATTTGCTTGAGCGGGCACCAATAACGTCTCCATTGTGAGACTTGTTTGTTACTGGTTTTGGCATGTTGAATACGCCACGGGTAGCTTGCCAGGCTCTGCCGTGCGGGCGAGATACTCTCTGAAGCTTGCCAGGCTCTCCAAGAGGGGCGGAAGAATCAAACCCGGGTCAGCAGCGTGCAAAGCAAACGCCCTACCGCTATAGCTCCGGCCCAAAGAAATATATTTAATATTGGGATTTTTATTTAAATTGCACTATATAAATAATTCTGAAAAGAATTGACATCTTAACTGTGTCTTCTAATCCATGCGCAAGTCAGATCCCTAACTATCGGGGTCTTTATTAATTAGCATGTTATTATTTTTTTCTAATTTATTTTTGGCAGTGCCAGGAATTGAACCCAGTACTACTGTATGCATGTCTTTTACTTTACCAGCTGAGAGATATTCCTGGCCTTCATTAGCATCTTATTGTTTTTGGCTTGCAAGATGCCATACAGGTTTTGTTAAATCTTTAACGGATTCATTTTTTGTAGGTATTTAAAGTTTGCATGTGTGTAGATGGGGCTGGGGAACACACACAGGGCTTCACCACTAAGCTGGGCCTCAATGATATTATTTTTAAATTTCCATACCTCTCTTTTTTATTATGGTGTTGAATACAAATGTTGAGAGATCTTTTTGCTTTGCTCCCAATATTAGTGAAAGGGCATTCAAATCTTACATCATTATGCTGTTAGCTGTAGGGTTTTGTAGATGCTGTTTATTAAGTTAAAGACCTTTACTCACTTGCTAGCTTACTGTTCCTAGCTTGCTGAGAAGTTCTAATAATGATTGAAGTTGAAGTGTGTTAAATGCTTTTTCTATATCAGTTGACATGACTATATGCTTTTCCTTCCATAGATGTTTAATACGATAGCCACATGATTAATTTTTAACATTTATACTTACATTTGTGAAATACCACTCACTTAGTTATGGTATAATATTTATATCATAATATTTAGTTATGGGCAATATATTTGTTGGATATGTTGTTGGATTTAATTTGTCAGTAATTTTTGAGCATTTTTGCATTTGTACTCATGAGAGATATTAGTTTGCAGTTTTCCTTTTTGTACAGTTTTTATCTGATTTGGTATCATGAATGATTTGGTAAGTGTTCCATCCTCTTCTATTTTCTGGAAGAGATTCTATGGAATCTGTGATATGTCTTTCTTAAAATATTTGAAATAATTTTGTATTGAAACCATGAGTCTGTGAGTTATGGTTTAGAAGGTGTTTAAGATTCAAGATTTAAATTAATAGTTGTCAGTCATCTATGTCATCTTAGGTGAATTTTGGTTAATTGTAGTTTTTGAAGAAGTTTCCAAGGATAATTGTTAATCTGTCTGCTATATATTTCAGTTCTGTCAGTTTTTGTTGTTGTTTGTGCAATTTTTATATACAAATTTGGGACAGTATGTCTACTTGGTGAACAGATCCTTTTATCTCTATGTAGTGCTCCTTTTGATTCCTGATCCTGAAGTAAAATCTTTAACCTATAGAGCTTAAGTTAAAGATGGTACACTTCTGAATCTTTTCTTCAATTCTTCTGATTAATCTCACTTAGCCAATACTTTTGTACATTTGTCTACTAAAACGAACTGTTTTATACCTATATTTTGTTCCATTTTCATGAATACCCTGTTGGAACAGCAACCATTTTCATTTCGATGAGGAACCCAGATACAGAGAGGTTAAATAACTACATAAAGTTTCACAGTTAGGGTGCCAAGTATTTGAATGGGGAGAGTTGGCTGGATGTAAGGCAAGACCTCTGGTATATTTTTAAAGGTAGAGTCATAATGCCATTTGCTTCCTTTGAAACCTTTTGTATGCTTTTTTTTTTTTTGCTTTTTGGGTCACACCCAGCAATGCACAAAGGTCACTCAGTCCTGGTTCTGCACTCAGGAATTACTCCTGGCGGTGCTCAGGGGACCATATGGGATGCTGGGAATCGAACCCAGGTCGGCCACGTGCAAGGCAAACGCCCTGCCCGCTGTGCTATCACTCTAGCCCCGGTTTTTGTTGTTTTTTTATTGGCCACTCTAGCAGGTCTCAGGGCTCACTCCTTGCTCTGTGCTCAGGGATCAATCATGGTCGGCTCAGGGAACCATATGGGGTGTCAGGGATCAAACCTGTGTTGGCCACATGCAAGGCAAGTACCCTACCCACCGAACCATCACTCTGGGCCCCCTTTCATACTTTTCTACTGATAATGAAATCTAACAAATTGACTTGGCAATCAAGGCCCTTCATGGGTTATCTTTCAATACTTTCACAGCCTCATATCTCAGTGTCAGCACTTAAAATTTTTTTTTTATTGAATCATTGTGAGATAGACCCTTACA